>NW_027422647.1:813879-863293 GCF_048934315.1 Petromyzon marinus
ATCTCTACGTGTTATCATCACCAACACTTTAACGTGTTAACTAGTGATGTTAACTAGTTAACTAACACTAGTTAACTAGTTATAACTAGTGATAGTTAACTAGTTAATGTTGTTACAGGCTGGGATCTCTACGTGTTATCATCACCAACACTTTAACGTGATAACTAGTGATGTTAACTAGTTAACTAGTGATAGTTAACTAGTTAATGTTGTTACAGGCTGGGATCTCTACGTGTTATCATCACCAACACTTTAACGTGATAACTAGTGATGTTAACTAGTTAACTAGTTATAACTAGTGATGTTAACTAGTTAACTAGTTAATGTTGTTACAGGCTGGGATCTCTACGTGTTATCATCACCAACACTTTAACGTGTTAACTAGTGATGTTAACTAGTTAACTAACACTAGTTAACTAGTTAACTAGTGATGTTAACTAGTTAACTAGTTAATGTTGTTACAGGCTGGGATCTCTACGTGTTATCATCACCAACACTTTAACGTGTTAACTAGTGATGTTAACTAGTTAACTAACACTAGTTAACTAGTTATAACTAGTGATAGTTAACTAGTTAATGTTGTTACAGGCTGGGATCTCTACGTGTTATCATCACCAACACTTTAACGTGTTAACTAGTGATGTTAACTAGTTAACTAGTTAACTAGTGTTAACTAGTTAATGTTGTTACAGGCTGGGATCTCTACGTGTTATCATCACCAACACTTTAACGTGTTAACTAGTGATGTTAACTAGTGATGTTAACTAGTTAACTAGTGATAGTTAATGTTGTTACAGGCTGGGATCTCTACGTGTTATCATCACCAACACTTTAACGTGTTAACTAGTGATGTTAACTAGTGATGTTAACTAGTTAACTAGTGATAGTTAATGTTGTTACAGGCTGGGATCTCTACGTGTTATCATCACCAACACTTTGGTTCCTCGCTGCACCAAGTTGCTCGTGGCAGCTGTGAGAAGGCGCGTCGAGCAGGTAACTACCACAACTAGCACAACTAGCACTAACTACCACTAACTAGCACTAACTAGCACTCTAACTAGCACTAACTAGCACTATAACTACCACAACTAGCACTAACTAGCACTAACTAGCACTAACTAGCACTAACTAGCACTCTAACTAGCACTAACTAGCACTCTAACTAGCACTAACTAGCACTCTAACTAGCACTAACTAGCACTTTAACTAGCACTAACTACCACAACTAGCACAACTAGCACTAACTACCACAACTAGCACAACTAGCACTAACTACCACAACTAGCACTAACTAGCACTAACTAGCACTAACTAGCACTCTAACTAGCACTAACTAGCACTATAACTACCACAACTAGCACTAACTAGCACTAACTAGCACTAACTAGCACTAACTAGCACTCTAACTAGCACTAACTAGCACTCTAACTAGCACTAACTAGCACTCTAACTAGCACTAACTAGCACTTTAACTAGCACTAACTACCACAACTAGCACAACTAGCACTAACTACCACAACTAGCACAACTAGCACTAACTACCACAACTAGCACTCTAACTAGCACTAACTAGCACTAACTACCACAACTACCACAACTAGCACTAACTACCACAACTAGCACTAACTACCACAACTAGCACTAACTAGCACTAACTAGCACTAACTACCACAACTAGCACTAACTACCACAACTAGCACTAACTACCACTAACTAGCACTAACTACCACAACTAGCACTAACTACCACAACTAGCACTAACTATCACAACTAGCACAACTAGCACTAACTAGCATTAACTAGCACTAACTAGCACTAACTACCACAACTAGCACTAACTACCACAACTAGCACTAACTACCACTAACTACCACAACTAGCACTAACTACCACAACTAGCACTAACTACCACAACTAGCACTAACTACCACAACTAGCACTAACTAGCACTAACTAGTACTAACTACCACAACTAGCACTAACTACCACAACTAGCACTAACTAGCACTAACTAGCACTAACTACCACAACTAGCACTAACTACCACAACTAGCACTAACTACCACAACTAGCACTAACTAGCACTAACTACCACAACTAGCACTAACTACCACAACTAGCACTAACTACCACAACTAGCACTAACTAGCACTAACTTCCACAACTTGCACTAACTACCACAACTAGCACTAACTAACACAACTAGCACTAACCACCGCAACTAGCACTAACTACCACAACTAGCACTAACTAGCACTCTAACTAGCACTAACTACCACAACTACCACAACTAGCACTAACTACCACAACTACCACAACTAGCACTAACTACCACAACTACCACAACTAGCACTAACTAGCACTCTAACTAGCACTAACTAGCACTAACTACCACAACTAGCACTAACTACCACAACTAGCACTAACTAGCACTAACTACCACAACTAGCATTAACTACCACAACTAGCACTAACTACCACAACTACCACAACTAGCACTAACTACCACAACTACCACAACTAGCACTAACTAGCACTCTAACTAGCACTAACTAGCACTAACTACCACAACTAGCACTAACTACCACAACTAGCACTAACTACCACAACTAGCACTAACTAGCACTCTAACTAGCACTAACTACCACAACTACCACAACTAGCACTAACTTGCACTCTAACTAGCACTAACTAGCACTAACTACCACAACTAGCACTAACTACCACAACTAGCACTAACTACCACAACTAGCACTAACTAGCACAACTAGCACTAACTAGCACAACTAGCACTAACTAGCACTAACTAGCACTCTAACTAGCGCTAACTAGCACTAACTAGTGCCGCTAACGAACGCTAACTAGCGCTAACTGGTGCTAACTAGTGCTAACTAGCGCTAACTAGCACTAACTAGCACTCTAACTAGCGCTAACTAGCACTAACTAGTGCCGCTAACTAACGCTAACTAGCGCTAACTAGCGCTAACTAGTGCTAACTAGCGCTAACACTAACTGACACTAACACCAACAGCTAGCGCTAACTAACGCTAACTAGCGCTAACTAGTGCTAACTAGCGCTAACACTAACTGACACTAACACCACCAGCTAGCACTAACTAGTGCCGCTAACTAACGCTAACTAGTGCTAACTAGCGCTAACACTAACTGACACTAACACCACCAGCTAGCGCTAACTAGCACTAACTAGTGCCGCTAACTAGCGCTAACTAGCGCTAACTAGTGCTAACTAGCGCTAACACTAACTGACACTAACACCAACAGCTAGCGCTAACTAACACTAACTAGCACTAACTAGCACTCTAACTAGCGCTAACTAGCACTAACTAGTGCCGCTAACGCTAACTAGCGCTAAATAGTGCTAACTAGCGCTAACACTAAGTGACACTAACACCACCAGCTAGCGCTAACTAACGCTAACTAGCGCTAACTAGTGCTAACTAGCGCTAACTAGCACTAACTAGTGCCGCTAACGCTAACTAGCGCTAAATAGTGCTAACTAGCGCTAACACTAAGTGACACTAACACCACCAGCTAGCGCTAACTAACGCTAACTAGCGCTAACTAGTGCTAACTAGCGCTAACTAGCACTAACTAGTGCCGCTAACGCTAACTAGCGCTAAATAGTGCTAACTAGCGCTAACACTAACTGACACTAACACCACCAGCTAGCGCTAACTAACGCTAACTAGCGCTAACTAGTGCTAACTAGCGCTAACACTAACTGACACTAACACCAACAGCTAGCGCTAACTAAAGCTAACTAGCGCTAAATAGTGCTAACTAGCGCTAACACTAACTGACACTAACACCACCAGCTAGCGCTAACTAGCGTTGCCTCACTGAGGTGGGGCGTGGCCTGAGAGGGGGGGGCGTGTCCTCACTGAGGGGGGCGTGTCCTCACTGAGGGAGGGTGCGTGGCCTCACTGAGGGGGGCGTGGCCTCACTGAGGGAGGGTGCGTGGCCTCACTGAGGGGGGCGTGGCCTCACTGAGGGGGCGTGTCCTCACTGAGGGGGGCGTGCCCTCACTGAGGGTGGCGTGGCCTCACTGAGGGGGCGTGGCCTCACTTAGGGGGGCGTGGCCTCACTGAGGGGGGGCGTGGCCTCACTGAGGGGGGGGCGTGTCCACCGTTAGCGGTGTAAAGTCGGTGACGTGCTGTGATGTTAATTGTATTGTTGTTGTTGTTAAAGTTGTTATTGTGTTATTGTTGTTGTTATTGTGTTATTGTTGTTGTTGTTATTGTTGTGTTATTGTTGTGTTATTGTTGTTGTGTTATTGTTGTTGTTATTGTTGTTATTGTTGTTGTTGTTGTTGTTATTGTTGTTGTTATTGTTGTTGTTATTGTTGTTGTTATTGTTGTTATTGTTGTTGTTATTGTTGTTATTGTTGTTGTTATTGTGTTATTGTTGTTGTTAATGTTGTTATTGTTGTTGTTAATGTTGTTATTGTTGTTATTGTTGTTGTTATTGTTATTAATGTTATTATTGTTGTTGTTGTTATTGTTGTGTTATTGTTAATGTTGTTATTGTTATTAATGTTATTATTGTTGTTGTTATTGTTGTTGTTATTATTGTTATTGTGTTATTGTTGTGTTAATGGTATTATTGTTGTTATTGTTAATGTTATTATTGTTGTTGTTGTGTTAATGTTGTGTTGTTATTGTTGTTGTTGATGTTGTTGTTGTTGATGTTGTTGTTGTTATTGTTGTTATTGTTATTAATGTTGTTGTTATTGTTGTTGTTATTAATGTTAATGTTGTTGTTATTGTTGTTATTGTTATTAATGTTATTGTTGTTGTTATTAATGTTATTGTTGTGTTAATGTTATTGTTATTAATGGTATTATGGTTGTTATTGTTAATGTTGTTATTGTTGTTGTTATTGTTATTAATGTTAATGTTGTTGTTGTTATTAATGTTATTGTTATTAATGTTATTATTAATGTTAATGTTGTTGTTATTGTTGTTATTATTATTATTGTTGTTGTTGTGTTATTGTTATTAATGTTGTTATTGTTGTTATTGTTATTAATGTTATTGTTGTTGTTGTGTTATTGTTATTAATGTTAATGTTGTTGTTGTTGTTATTAATGTTATTGTTATTAATGTTATTATTAATGTTAATGTTGTTGTTATTGTTGTTATTATTATTATTGTTGTTGTTGTGTTATTGTTATTAATGTTGTTATTGTTGTTATTGTTATTAATGTTATTGTTGTTGTTATTGTTGTGTTATTGTTATTAATGTTAATGTTGTTGTTGTTGTTATTAATGTTATTGTTATTAATGTTATTATTAATGTTAATGTTGTTGTTATTATTATTATTGTTGTTGTTGTGTTATTGTTATTAATGTTGTTATTGTTGTTGTTATTAATGTTAATGTTGTTGTTGTTATTGTTGTTATTGTTATTAATGTTATTGTTATTGTTGTTATTAATGTTATTGTTGTGTTAATGTTATTGTTATTAATGGTATTATGGTTGTTATTGTTATTAATGTTATTGTTGTTGTTGTGTTAATGTTATTATTGTTGTTGTTATTGTTGTGTTAATGTTATTGTTATTAATGTTATTATTAATGTTAATGTTGTTGTTATTGTTGTTATTATTATTATTGTTGTTGTGTTATTGTTATTAATGTTGTTATTGTTGTTGTTATTAATGTTAATGTTGTTGTTGTTATTGTTGTTATTGTTATTAATGTTATTGTTATTGTTGTTATTAATGTTATTGTTGTGTTAATGTTATTGTTATTAATGGTATTATGGTTGTTATTGTTATTAATGTTATTGTTGTTGTTGTGTTAATGTTATTATTGTTGTTGTTATTGTTGTGTTAATGTTATTGTTATTAATGTTATTATTAATGTTAATGTTGTTGTTATTGTTGTTATTATTATTATTGTTGTTGTGTTATTGTTATTAATGTTGTTATTGTTGTTATTGTTATTAATGTTATTGTTGTTGTTATTGTTGTGTTAATGTTATTGTTATTAATGTTATTATTAATGTTAATGTTGTTGTTATTGTTGTTATTATTATTATTGTTGTTGTTGTGTTATTGTTATTAATGTTGTTATTGTTGTTATTGTTATTAATGTTATTGTTGTTGTTGTTGTGTTAATGTTATTATTGTTGTTGTTATTGTTGTGTTAATGTTATTGTTATTAATGTTATTATTAATGTTAATGTTGTTGTTATTGTTGTTATTATTATTGTTGTTGTTGTGTTATTGTTATTAATGTTGTTATTGTTGTGTTATTGTTATTAATGTTATTGTTAATGTTGTTATTATTAATGTTATTATTAATGTTGTTGTTGTTATTGTTATTAATGTTATTGTTGTTGTTGTTATTGTTGTGTTAATGTTATTGTTGTTATTATTAATGTTAATGTTGTTGTTGTTATTGTTATTATTAATGTTATTATTGTTATTATTAATGTTATTGTTGTTGTTATTGTTGTGTTAATGTTATGAATGTTAATGTTGTTATTGTTGTTATTAATGTTATTGTTATTAATGTTATTATTATTAATGTTGTTAATGTTGTTGTTGTTGTTTTAGTTCCCAGCCATCATGAACCCGGTGCTGGTTGCCATGGACGCGCTCGCGAGGGAGGGGGAGGGGCTGCTGATCGCCATGGCAACGGAGGGGGCGGGGCCTGGAGGGGAAGGGGCGGGGCCTGGAGGGGAAGGGGCGGGGCCTGGAGGGGAGGGGGCGGAGCCTCGCGACCTGGAAAAGATCTTCCGGAGGCTGGAGGTCACGACCTTTAAGACTCACACCACCACCACCACTACCATCATCACCATCACTACCACCATCATCACCATCACTACCATCACTACCATCACCACCATCACTACCACCATCACTACCATCACCACCATCACTACCACCACCACCACCCCTACCATCACCACCATCACTACCACCATCACTACCATCACCACCATCACTACCACCACCACCACCCCTACCATCACTACCACCATCATCACCATCACTACCATCACTACCACCATCATCACCACCATCACCACCATCACTACCATCACCACCATCATCACCACCATCACTATCACTACCACCATCATCACTATCACCACCATCACTACCACCATCACTACCATCATCACCACCACCACCATCACCATCACTACCACCATCATCACCATCACTACCATCACTACCACCATCATCACCACCATCACTACCATCATCACCATCACTACCATCATCACCATCACTACCATCACCACCATCACTACCATCACTACCATCATCACCATCACTACCACCATCATCACCATCACTACCATCACTACCACCATCATCACCACCACCACTACCATCATCACCATCACTACCACCATCATCACCATCACTACCATCACTACCACCATCATCACCACCATCACTACCATCATCACCATCACTACCATCACTACCACCATCATCACCATCACTACCATCACCACCATCACTACCATCACTACCATCATCACCATCACTACCACCATCATCACCATCACTACCATCACTACCACCATCATCACCACCATCACTACCATCATCACCATCACTACCACCACCACCACCCCTACCATCACCACCATCACTACCACCATCACTACCATCACCACCATCACTACCACCACCACCACCCCTACCATCACTACCACCATCATCACCATCACTACCATCACTACCACCATCATCACCACCATCACCACCATCACTACCATCACCACCATCATCACCACCATCACTATCACTACCACCATCATCACTATCACCACCATCACTACCACCATCACTACCATCATCACCACCACCACCATCACCATCACTACCACCATCATCACCATCACTACCATCACTACCACCATCATCACCACCATCACTACCATCATCACCATCACTACCATCATCACCATCACTACCATCACCACCATCACTACCATCACTACCATCATCACCATCACTACCACCATCATCACCATCACTACCATCACTACCACCATCATCACCACCACCACTACCATCATCACCATCACTACCACCATCATCACCATCACTACCATCACTACCACCATCATCACCACCATCACTACCATCATCACCATCACTACCATCACTACCACCATCATCACCATCACTACCATCACCACCATCACTACCATCACTACCATCATCACCATCACTACCACCATCATCACCATCACTACCATCACTACCACCATCATCACCACCATCACTACCATCATCACCATCACTACCATCATCACCATCACTACCATCACCACCATCACTACCATCACTACCATCATCACCATCACTACCACCATCATCACCATCACTACCATCACTACCACCATCATCACCACCAACACTACCATCATCACCATCACTACCACCATCATCACCATCACTACCATCACTACCACCATCATCACCACCATCACTACCATCATCACCATCACTACCACCATCATCACCATCACTACCATCACTACCACCATCATCACCACCACTACCATCATCACCACCACTACCATCATCACCATCACTACCATCATCACCATCACTACCATCACTACCACCATCATCACCATCACTACCATCACTACCACCATCATCACCACCATCACTACCATCACTACCACCATCACCACCATCACCACCATCACTACCATCACCACCATCACTACCACCGTCATCACCATCACCATCATCACCACCATCACTACCACCATCACTACCATCATCACCATCATCACTACCATCACTACCATCATCACCATCACCACCATCACCACCATCACTACCATCACTACCACCATCATCACCATCACCACCATCACTACCATCACTACCACCATCATCACCATCATCACCATCACCACCATCACTACCATCACCATCACCACCATCACCACCATCAACTACCACCATCACTACCTTCACTACCACCACCACTACCACCATCATCACCATCACTACCACTACCATCATCACTACCACCATCACTACCATCACTACCATCACCATCATCACTACCATCACCATCATCACTACCATCATCACTACCACCACTACCATCACTACCACTACCACCATCACTACCATCACTACCATCACCACCATCACCATCACCACCATCACTACCATCATCACCATCACCACCACCATCACTACCATCACTACCACCACTACCACCATCACTACCATCACTACCATCATCACCATCACCACCACCATCACTACCATCACTACCACCATCACTACCACCATCACTACCACTACTACCACCATCACCACCATCACCACCATCACCATCACCACCATCAACACCATCACCACCATCACCATCACCACCATCACCACTACCACCATCACTACCATCACCACCATCACTACCATCTCTGTGAGTGTCTCTGTGTGTCTCTATGTGTGTCTCTGTGTGTGTCTCTGTATGAGTCTCTGTGTGTCTCTGTGTGTCTCTGAGTCTCTGTGTGAGTCTCTGTGTGAGTCTCTGTGTGTGTCTCTGTGTGAGTCTCTGTGTGTGTCTCTGTGTGAGTCTCTGTGTGTGTCTCTGTGTGTGTGTCTCTGTGTGTGTCTCTGTGTGAGTCTCTGTGTGAGTCTCTGTGTCTCTGTGTGTGTCTCTGTGTGAGTCTCTGTGTGTGTCTCTGTGTGTGTCTCTGTGTGTGTCTATGTGTGTGTCTCTGTGTCTCTGTGTGTGTCTCTGTGTGAGTCTCTGTGTGAGTCTCTCTGTGTCTCTGTGTGTGTCTCTGTGTCTCTGTGTGAGTCTCTGTGTGAGTCTCTGTGTGAGTCTCTCTGTGTCTCTGTGTGTGTCTCTGTGTGTGTCTCTGTGTGTCTACTATGAGCTAATTGAAGTTAACAGCTATCTGCTGGATTCTCTGGGTGTGTCTCTGTGTGTGTCTCTCTGTTTCTCTCCGCTGTGTCTCTGTGTCTCTGTGTGTGTCTCTGTGTGTGTCTCTGTGTGTCTCTGTGTGTGTCTCTGTGTGTGTCTCTGTGTGTGTCTCTGTGTGTCTCTGTGTGTCTCTGTGAGTGTCTCTGTGTGTGTCTCTGTGTGTGTCTCTGTGTGTGTCTCTGTGTGTGTCTCTGTGTGTGTCTCTGTGTGTGTCTCTGTGTGTGTCTCTGTGTGAGTCTCTGTGTGTGTCTCTGTGTGTGTCTCTGTGTGTGTCTCTGTGTGTCTCTGTGTGTCTCTGTGAGTGTCTCTGTGTGTGTCTCTCTGTGTGTCTCTGTGTGTGTCCCTGTGTGTCTCTGTGTGTGTCTCTGTGTCTCTGTGTGTGTCTCTGTGTGTGTCTGTGTGTCTGTCTCTGTGTCTCTGTGTCTATGTGTGTGTCTCTGTGTGAGTCTCTCTGTGTCTCTGTGTGTGTCTCTCTGTGTCTCTCTGTGTCTCTGTGTGTGTCTCTGTGTCTCTGTGTGAGTCTCTATGTGAGTCTCTGTGTGTGTCTCTGTGTCTCTGTGTGTGTCTCTGTGTGAGTCTCTGTGTGTGTCTCTGTGTGAGTCTCTGTGTGTGTCTCTCTGTGTCTCTGTGTGTGTCTCTGTGTGAGTCTCTGCGTGTGTCTCTGTGTGTGTCTCTGTGTCTCTGTGTGAGTCTCTATGTGAGTCTCTGTGTGTGTCTCTGTGTCTCTGTGTGTGTCTCTGTGTGAGTCTCTGTGTGTGTCTCTGTGTGAGTCTCTGTGTGTGTCTCTCTGTGTCTCTGTGTGTGTCTCTGTGTGAGTCTCTGTGTGTGTCTCTGTGTGTCTCTGTGTGTCTCTCTGTGTCTCTGTGTGTGTCTCTGTGTGTGTCTCTGTGTGTGTCTCTGTGTGTGTCTCTGTGTGTGTCTCTGTGTGAGTCTCTGTGTGTGTCTCTGTGTGTGTCTCTGTGTGTGTCTCTGTGTGTCTCTGTGAGTGTCTCTGTGTGTGTCTCTCTGTGTGTCTCTGTGTGTGTCTCTGTGTGTGTCTCTGTGTGTGTCTCTGTGTGTGTCTCTGTGTGTGTCTCTGTGTGTGTCTCTGTGTGTGTCTCTGTGTGTCTCTGTGTGTGTCTCTGCGCTGTGTCTCTGTGTGTGTCTCTGTGTGTGTCTCTGTGTGTGTCTCTGTGTGTGTCTCTGTGTGTGTCTCTGTGTGTCTCTGTGTGTGTCTCTGTGTCTCTGTGTGTCTCTGTGTGTGTCTCTGTGTGTGTCTGTGTGTCTGTCTCTGTGTCTCTGTGTCTCTGTGTGTGTCTCTGTGTGAGTCTCTCTGTGTCTCTGTGTGTGTCTCTCTGTGTCTCTCTGTGTCTCTGTGTGTGTCTCTGTGTCTCTGTGTGAGTCTCTATGTGAGTCTCTGTGTGTGTCTCTGTGTCTCTGTGTGTGTCTCTGTGTGAGTCTCTGTGTGTGTCTCTGTGTGAGTCTCTGTGTGTGTCTCTCTGTGTCTCTGTGTGTGTCTCTGTGTGAGTCTCTGTGTGTGTCTCTGTGTGTCTCTGTGTGTCTCTCTGTGTCTCTGTGTCTCTGTGTGTGTCTCTGTGTGTCTCTGTGTGAGTCTCTATGTGAGTCTCTGTGTGTGTCTCTGTGTCTCTGTGTGTGTCTCTGTGTGAGTCTCTGTGTGTGTCTCTGTGTGAGTCTCTGTGTGTGTCTCTCTGTGTCTCTGTGTGTGTCTCTGTGTGAGTCTCTGTGTGTGTCTCTGTGTGTCTCTGTGTGTCTCTCTGTGTCTCTGTGTCTCTGTGTGTGTCTCTGTGTGTCTCTGTGTGTGTCTCTGTGTGAGTCTCTGTGTGTGTCTCTGTGTGTGAGTCTCTGTGTGTGTCTCTATGTGTGTCTCTGTGTGTGTCTCTGTGTGTCTCTGTGTGAGTCTCTGTGTGAGTCTCTGTGTGTCTCTGTGTGTCTCTGTGTGTGTCTCTGTGTGTGTCTCTGTGTCTCTCTGTGTGAGTCTCTGTGTGTGTCTCTGTGTGTCTCTGTGTGTCTCTGTGTGTGTCTCTGTGTGTCTCTGTGTGAGTCTCTGTGTGTCTCTGTGTGTCTCTGTGTGTCTCTGTGTGTGTCTCTGTGTGTCTGTGTGTGTCTCTGTGTGAGTCTCTGTGTGTGTCTCTGTGTGTGTCTCTGTGTGTGTCCCTGTGTGTGTCTCTGTGTGTGTCTCTGTGTGTGTCTCTGTGTGTGTCTCTGTGTGTGTCTCTGTGTGTGTCTCTGTGTGTGTCTCTGTGTCTACCAGGAGCTAATTGAAGTTAACAGCTACCTGCTGGACTCTTTGGGTGTTGGTCACGTGTCTCTGTGTGTGTCTCTGTGTGTGTCTCTGTGTCTCTGTGTGTGTATACTAGGAGCTAATACAAGTTAACAGCTCCCTGCTGGACTCTTTGGGTGTTGGTCACGTGTCTCTGTGTGTGTCTCTGTGTGTGTCTCTGTGTGTGTCTCTGTGTGTGTCTCTGTGTCTCTGTGTGTGTCTCTGTGTGTGTCTCTCTCTGTGTGTCTCTGTGTGTGTCTCTGTGTCTCTGTGTGTGTCTCTGTATGTGTCTCTCTCTGTGTGTCTCTGTGTCTACCAGGAGCTGATACAAGTTAACAGCTCCCTGCTGGACTCTTTGGGTGTTGGTCACGTGTCTCTCTGTGTGTCTCTGTGTGAGTATCTGTGAGTGTCTCTGTGTGTGTCTCTGTGTGTCTCTGTGTGAGTCTCTGTGTGAGTCTCTGTGTCTCTGTGTGTGTCTCTGTGTCAGTCTCTCTGTGTGTCTCTGTGTGAGTCTCTGTGAGTGTCTCTGTGTGTGTCTCTGTGTGTCTCTGTGTGAGTCTCTGTGTGAGTCTCTGTGTCTCTGTGTGTGTCTCTGTGTGAGTCTCTCTGTGTGTCTCTGTGTGAGTCTCTGTGAGTCTCTGTGTGTGTCTCTGTGTGAGTCTCTGTGTGAGTCTCTGTGTGAGTCTCTGTGTATCTCTGTGTGAGTCTCTGTGTGAGTCTCTGTGTCTCTGTGTGTGTCTCTGTGTGAGTCTCTCTGTGTGTCTCTGTGTGTCTCTGTGTCTCTGTGTGTGTCTCTGTGTGTGTCTCTGTGTCTCTGTGTGTGTCTACTAGGAGCTAATACAAGTTAACAGCTACCTGCTGGACTCTTTGGGTGTGGGTCACGTGTCTCTGTGTGTGTCTCTGTGTGTGTCTCTCTGTGTGTCTCTGTGTGAGTCTCTGTGTGTGTCTCTGTGTGAGTCTCTGTGTGAGTCTCTGTGTGTGTCTCTGTGTGTGTCTCTGTGTGTGTCTCTCTGTGTGTCTCTGTGTGAGTCTCTGTGTGTGTCTCTGTGTGAGTCTCTGTGTGTCTCTGTGTCTCTCTGTGTGTGTCTCTCTGTGTGTCTCTGTGTGTGTCTCTGTGTGTCTCTGTGTGTGTCTCTGTGTGAGTCTCTGTGTGTGTCTCTGTTTGTGTCTCTGTGTGTCTCTGTGTGTGTCTCTGTGTGTGTCACTGTGTGTGTCTCTGTGTGTCTCTCTGTGTGTGTCTCTGTGTGTGTCTACTAGGAGCTAATACAAGTTAACAGCTCCCTGCTGGACTCTTTAGGTGTGGGTCACGTGTCTCTGTGTGTCTCTGTGTGTCTCTGTGTGTGTCTGTGAGTGTCTCTGTGTGTGTCTCTGTGTGTGTCTCTGTGTGTGTCTCTGTGTGAGTCTCTGTGTGTGTGTCTCTGTGTGTCTCTCTGTGTGTCTCTGTGTCTACTAGGAGCTAATACAAGTTAACAGCTCCCTGCTGGACTCTTTAGGTGTGGGTCACGTGTCTCTGTGTGTCTCTGTGTGTCTCTGTGTGTGTCTGTGAGTGTCTCTGTGTGTGTCTCTGTGTGTGTCTCTGTGTGTGTCTCTGTGTGAGTCTCTGTGTGTGTGTCTCTGTGTGTCTCTCTGTGTGTCTCTGTGTCTACTAGGAGCTAATACAAGTTAACAGCTCCCTGCTGGACTCTTTGGGTGTTGGTCACGTGTCTCTCTGTGTGTCTCTGTGTGTGTCTCTGTGTGTGTCTCTGTGTGTGTCTCTGTGTCTCTGTGTGTGTCTCTCTGTGTGTCTCTGTGTGTGTCTCTGTGTGTGTCTCTGTGTGTGTCTCTGTGTGTCTCTGTGTGTGTCTACTAGGAGCTAATACAAGTTAACAGCTACCTGCTGGACTCTTTGGGTGTTGGTCACGTGTCTCTCTGTGTCTCTGTGTGTGTCTCTGTGTGTGTCTCTGTGTGTGTCTCTGTGTGTGTCTCTGTGTGTCTCTGTGTGTGTCTCTGTGTGTGTCTCTGTGTGTGTCTCTGTGTGTCTCTGTGTGAGTCTCTGTGTGTGTCTCTGTGTGTGTCTCTGTGTGTGTCTATGTGTGTGTCTCTGTGTCTCTGTGTGTGTCTCTGTGTGTGTCTCTGTGTGTCTACTATGAGCTAATTGAAGTTAACAGCTATCTGCTGGATTCTCTGGGTGTGTCTCTGTGTGTGTCTCTCTGTTTCTCTCCGCTGTGTCTCTGTGTCTCTGTGTGTGTCTCTGTGTGTGTCTCTGTGTGTCTCTGTGTGTGTCTCTGTGTGTGTCTCTGTGTGTGTCTCTGTGTGTCTCTGTGTGTCTCTGTGAGTGTCTCTGTGTGTGTCTCTGTGTGTGTCTCTGTGTGTGTCTCTGTGTGTGTCTCTGTGTGTGTGTCTCTGTGTGTGTCTCTGTGTGAGTCTCTGTGTGAGTCTCTGTGTCTCTGTGTGTGTCTCTGTGTGAGTCTCTGTGTGTGTCTCTGTGTGTGTCTCTGTGTGTGTCTATGTGTGTGTCTCTGTGTCTCTGTGTGTGTCTCTGTGTGAGTCTCTGTGTGAGTCTCTCTGTGTCTCTGTGTGTGTCTCTGTGTCTCTGTGTGAGTCTCTGTGTGAGTCTCTGTGTGAGTCTCTCTGTGTCTCTGTGTGTGTCTCTGTGTGTGTCTCTGTGTGTCTACTATGAGCTAATTGAAGTTAACAGCTATCTGCTGGATTCTCTGGGTGTGTCTCTGTGTGTGTCTCTCTGTTTCTCTCCGCTGTGTCTCTGTGTCTCTGTGTGTGTCTCTGTGTGTGTCTCTGTGTGTCTCTGTGTGTGTCTCTGTGTGTGTCTCTGTGTGTGTCTCTGTGTGTCTCTGTGTGTCTCTGTGAGTGTCTCTGTGTGTGTCTCTGTGTGTGTCTCTGTGTGTGTCTCTGTGTGTGTCTCTGTGTGTGTCTCTGTGTGTGTCTCTGTGTGTGTCTCTGTGTGAGTCTCTGTGTGTGTCTCTGTGTGTGTCTCTGTGTGTGTCTCTGTGTGTCTCTGTGTGTCTCTGTGAGTGTCTCTGTGTGTGTCTCTCTGTGTGTCTCTGTGTGTGTCCCTGTGTGTCTCTGTGTGTGTCTCTGTGTCTCTGTGTGTGTCTCTGTGTGTGTCTGTGTGTCTGTCTCTGTGTCTCTGTGTCTATGTGTGTGTCTCTGTGTGAGTCTCTCTGTGTCTCTGTGTGTGTCTCTCTGTGTCTCTCTGTGTCTCTGTGTGTGTCTCTGTGTCTCTGTGTGAGTCTCTATGTGAGTCTCTGTGTGTGTCTCTGTGTCTCTGTGTGTGTCTCTGTGTGAGTCTCTGTGTGTGTCTCTGTGTGAGTCTCTGTGTGTGTCTCTCTGTGTCTCTGTGTGTGTCTCTGTGTGAGTCTCTGCGTGTGTCTCTGTGTGTGTCTCTGTGTCTCTGTGTGAGTCTCTATGTGAGTCTCTGTGTGTGTCTCTGTGTCTCTGTGTGTGTCTCTGTGTGAGTCTCTGTGTGTGTCTCTGTGTGAGTCTCTGTGTGTGTCTCTCTGTGTCTCTGTGTGTGTCTCTGTGTGAGTCTCTGTGTGTGTCTCTGTGTGTCTCTGTGTGTCTCTCTGTGTCTCTGTGTGTGTCTCTGTGTGTGTCTCTGTGTGTGTCTCTGTGTGTGTCTCTGTGTGTGTCTCTGTGTGAGTCTCTGTGTGTGTCTCTGTGTGTGTCTCTGTGTGTGTCTCTGTGTGTCTCTGTGAGTGTCTCTGTGTGTGTCTCTCTGTGTGTCTCTGTGTGTGTCTCTGTGTGTGTCTCTGTGTGTGTCTCTGTGTGTGTCTCTGTGTGTGTCTCTGTGTGTGTCTCTGTGTGTGTCTCTGTGTGTCTCTGTGTGTGTCTCTGCGCTGTGTCTCTGTGTGTGTCTCTGTGTGTGTCTCTGTGTGTGTCTCTGTGTGTGTCTCTGTGTGTGTCTCTGTGTGTCTCTGTGTGTGTCTCTGTGTCTCTGTGTGTCTCTGTGTGTGTCTCTGTGTGTGTCTGTGTGTCTGTCTCTGTGTCTCTGTGTCTCTGTGTGTGTCTCTGTGTGAGTCTCTCTGTGTCTCTGTGTGTGTCTCTCTGTGTCTCTCTGTGTCTCTGTGTGTGTCTCTGTGTCTCTGTGTGAGTCTCTATGTGAGTCTCTGTGTGTGTCTCTGTGTCTCTGTGTGTGTCTCTGTGTGAGTCTCTGTGTGTGTCTCTGTGTGAGTCTCTGTGTGTGTCTCTCTGTGTCTCTGTGTGTGTCTCTGTGTGAGTCTCTGTGTGTGTCTCTGTGTGTCTCTGTGTGTCTCTCTGTGTCTCTGTGTCTCTGTGTGTGTCTCTGTGTGTCTCTGTGTGAGTCTCTATGTGAGTCTCTGTGTGTGTCTCTGTGTCTCTGTGTGTGTCTCTGTGTGAGTCTCTGTGTGTGTCTCTGTGTGAGTCTCTGTGTGTGTCTCTCTGTGTCTCTGTGTGTGTCTCTGTGTGAGTCTCTGTGTGTGTCTCTGTGTGTCTCTGTGTGTCTCTCTGTGTCTCTGTGTCTCTGTGTGTGTCTCTGTGTGTCTCTGTGTGTGTCTCTGTGTGAGTCTCTGTGTGTGTCTCTGTGTGTGAGTCTCTGTGTGTGTCTCTATGTGTGTCTCTGTGTGTGTCTCTGTGTGTCTCTGTGTGAGTCTCTGTGTGAGTCTCTGTGTGTCTCTGTGTGTCTCTGTGTGTGTCTCTGTGTGTGTCTCTGTGTCTCTCTGTGTGAGTCTCTGTGTGTGTCTCTGTGTGTCTCTGTGTGTCTCTGTGTGTGTCTCTGTGTGTCTCTGTGTGAGTCTCTGTGTGTCTCTGTGTGTCTCTGTGTGTCTCTGTGTGTGTCTCTGTGTGTCTGTGTGTGTCTCTGTGTGAGTCTCTGTGTGTGTCTCTGTGTGTGTCTCTGTGTGTGTCCCTGTGTGTGTCTCTGTGTGTGTCTCTGTGTGTGTCTCTGTGTGTGTCTCTGTGTGTGTCTCTGTGTGTGTCTCTGTGTGTGTCTCTGTGTCTACCAGGAGCTAATTGAAGTTAACAGCTACCTGCTGGACTCTTTGGGTGTTGGTCACGTGTCTCTGTGTGTGTCTCTGTGTGTGTCTCTGTGTCTCTGTGTGTGTATACTAGGAGCTAATACAAGTTAACAGCTCCCTGCTGGACTCTTTGGGTGTTGGTCACGTGTCTCTGTGTGTGTCTCTGTGTGTGTCTCTGTGTGTGTCTCTGTGTGTGTCTCTGTGTCTCTGTGTGTGTCTCTGTGTGTGTCTCTCTCTGTGTGTCTCTGTGTGTGTCTCTGTGTCTCTGTGTGTGTCTCTGTATGTGTCTCTCTCTGTGTGTCTCTGTGTCTACCAGGAGCTGATACAAGTTAACAGCTCCCTGCTGGACTCTTTGGGTGTTGGTCACGTGTCTCTCTGTGTGTCTCTGTGTGAGTATCTGTGAGTGTCTCTGTGTGTGTCTCTGTGTGTCTCTGTGTGAGTCTCTGTGTGAGTCTCTGTGTCTCTGTGTGTGTCTCTGTGTCAGTCTCTCTGTGTGTCTCTGTGTGAGTCTCTGTGAGTGTCTCTGTGTGTGTCTCTGTGTGTCTCTGTGTGAGTCTCTGTGTGAGTCTCTGTGTCTCTGTGTGTGTCTCTGTGTGAGTCTCTCTGTGTGTCTCTGTGTGAGTCTCTGTGAGTCTCTGTGTGTGTCTCTGTGTGAGTCTCTGTGTGAGTCTCTGTGTGAGTCTCTGTGTGTCTCTGTGTGAGTCTCTGTGTGAGTCTCTGTGTCTCTGTGTGTGTCTCTGTGTGAGTCTCTCTGTGTGTCTCTGTGTGTCTCTGTGTCTCTGTGTGTGTCTCTGTGTGTGTCTCTGTGTCTCTGTGTGTGTCTACTAGGAGCTAATACAAGTTAACAGCTACCTGCTGGACTCTTTGGGTGTGGGTCACGTGTCTCTGTGTGTGTCTCTGTGTGTGTCTCTCTGTGTGTCTCTGTGTGAGTCTCTGTGTGTGTCTCTGTGTGAGTCTCTGTGTGAGTCTCTGTGTGTGTCTCTGTGTGTGTCTCTGTGTGTGTCTCTCTGTGTGTCTCTGTGTGAGTCTCTGTGTGTGTCTCTGTGTGAGTCTCTGTGTGTCTCTGTGTCTCTCTGTGTGTGTCTCTCTGTGTGTCTCTGTGTGTGTCTCTGTGTGTCTCTGTGTGTGTCTCTGTGTGAGTCTCTGTGTGTGTCTCTGTTTGTGTCTCTGTGTGTCTCTGTGTGTGTCTCTGTGTGTGTCACTGTGTGTGTCTCTGTGTGTCTCTCTGTGTGTGTCTCTGTGTGTGTCTACTAGGAGCTAATACAAGTTAACAGCTCCCTGCTGGACTCTTTAGGTGTGGGTCACGTGTCTCTGTGTGTCTCTGTGTGTCTCTGTGTGTGTCTGTGAGTGTCTCTGTGTGTGTCTCTGTGTGTGTCTCTGTGTGTGTCTCTGTGTGAGTCTCTGTGTGTGTGTCTCTGTGTGTCTCTCTGTGTGTCTCTGTGTCTACTAGGAGCTAATACAAGTTAACAGCTCCCTGCTGGACTCTTTAGGTGTGGGTCACGTGTCTCTGTGTGTCTCTGTGTGTCTCTGTGTGTGTCTGTGAGTGTCTCTGTGTGTGTCTCTGTGTGTGTCTCTGTGTGTGTCTCTGTGTGAGTCTCTGTGTGTGTGTCTCTGTGTGTCTCTCTGTGTGTCTCTGTGTCTACTAGGAGCTAATACAAGTTAACAGCTCCCTGCTGGACTCTTTGGGTGTTGGTCACGTGTCTCTCTGTGTGTCTCTGTGTGTGTCTCTGTGTGTGTCTCTGTGTGTGTCTCTGTGTCTCTGTGTGTGTCTCTCTGTGTGTCTCTGTGTGTGTCTCTGTGTGTGTCTCTGTGTGTGTCTCTGTGTGTCTCTGTGTGTGTCTACTAGGAGCTAATACAAGTTAACAGCTACCTGCTGGACTCTTTGGGTGTTGGTCACGTGTCTCTCTGTGTCTCTGTGTGTGTCTCTGTGTGTGTCTCTGTGTGTGTCTCTGTGTGTGTCTCTGTGTGTCTCTGTGTGTGTCTCTGTGTGTGTCTCTGTGTGTGTCTCTGTGTGTCTCTGTGTGAGTCTCTGTGTGTGTCTCTGTGTGTGTCTCTGTGTGTGTCTATGTGTGTGTCTCTGTGTCTCTGTGTGTGTCTCTGTGTGTGTCTCTGTGTGTCTACTATGAGCTAATTGAAGTTAACAGCTATCTGCTGGATTCTCTGGGTGTGTCTCTGTGTGTGTCTCTCTGTTTCTCTCCGCTGTGTCTCTGTGTCTCTGTGTGTGTCTCTGTGTGTGTCTCTGTGTGTCTCTGTGTGTGTCTCTGTGTGTGTCTCTGTGTGTGTCTCTGTGTGTCTCTGTGTGTCTCTGTGAGTGTCTCTGTGTGTGTCTCTGTGTGTGTCTCTGTGTGTGTCTCTGTGTGAGTCTCTGTGTGTGTCTCTGTGTGTGTCTCTGTGTGTGTCTATGTGTGTGTCTCTGTGTCTCTGTGTGTGTCTCTGTGTGAGTCTCTGTGTGAGTCTCTCTGTGTCTCTGTGTGTGTCTCTGTGTCTCTGTGTGAGTCTCTGTGTGAGTCTCTGTGTGAGTCTCTCTGTGTCTCTGTGTGTGTCTCTGTGTGTGTCTCTGTGTGTCTACTATGAGCTAATTGAAGTTAACAGCTATCTGCTGGATTCTCTGGGTGTGTCTCTGTGTGTGTCTCTCTGTTTCTCTCCGCTGTGTCTCTGTGTCTCTGTGTGTGTCTCTGTGTGTGTCTCTGTGTGTCTCTGTGTGTGTCTCTGTGTGTGTCTCTGTGTGTGTCTCTGTGTGTCTCTGTGTGTCTCTGTGAGTGTCTCTGTGTGTGTCTCTGTGTGTGTCTCTGTGTGTGTCTCTGTGTGTGTCTCTGTGTGTGTCTCTGTGTGTGTCTCTGTGTGTGTCTCTGTGTGAGTCTCTGTGTGTGTCTCTGTGTGTGTCTCTGTGTGTGTCTCTGTGTGTCTCTGTGTGTCTCTGTGAGTGTCTCTGTGTGTGTCTCTCTGTGTGTCTCTGTGTGTGTCCCTGTGTGTCTCTGTGTGTGTCTCTGTGTCTCTGTGTGTGTCTCTGTGTGTGTCTGTGTGTCTGTCTCTGTGTCTCTGTGTCTATGTGTGTGTCTCTGTGTGAGTCTCTCTGTGTCTCTGTGTGTGTCTCTCTGTGTCTCTCTGTGTCTCTGTGTGTGTCTCTGTGTCTCTGTGTGAGTCTCTATGTGAGTCTCTGTGTGTGTCTCTGTGTCTCTGTGTGTGTCTCTGTGTGAGTCTCTGTGTGTGTCTCTGTGTGAGTCTCTGTGTGTGTCTCTCTGTGTCTCTGTGTGTGTCTCTGTGTGAGTCTCTGCGTGTGTCTCTGTGTGTGTCTCTGTGTCTCTGTGTGAGTCTCTATGTGAGTCTCTGTGTGTGTCTCTGTGTCTCTGTGTGTGTCTCTGTGTGAGTCTCTGTGTGTGTCTCTGTGTGAGTCTCTGTGTGTGTCTCTCTGTGTCTCTGTGTGTGTCTCTGTGTGAGTCTCTGTGTGTGTCTCTGTGTGTCTCTGTGTGTCTCTCTGTGTCTCTGTGTGTGTCTCTGTGTGTGTCTCTGTGTGTGTCTCTGTGTGTGTCTCTGTGTGTGTCTCTGTGTGAGTCTCTGTGTGTGTCTCTGTGTGTGTCTCTGTGTGTGTCTCTGTGTGTCTCTGTGAGTGTCTCTGTGTGTGTCTCTCTGTGTGTCTCTGTGTGTGTCTCTGTGTGTGTCTCTGTGTGTGTCTCTGTGTGTGTCTCTGTGTGTGTCTCTGTGTGTGTCTCTGTGTGTGTCTCTGTGTGTCTCTGTGTGTGTCTCTGCGCTGTGTCTCTGTGTGTGTCTCTGTGTGTGTCTCTGTGTGTGTCTCTGTGTGTGTCTCTGTGTGTGTCTCTGTGTGTCTCTGTGTGTGTCTCTGTGTCTCTGTGTGTCTCTGTGTGTGTCTCTGTGTGTGTCTGTGTGTCTGTCTCTGTGTCTCTGTGTCTCTGTGTGTGTCTCTGTGTGAGTCTCTCTGTGTCTCTGTGTGTGTCTCTCTGTGTCTCTCTGTGTCTCTGTGTGTGTCTCTGTGTCTCTGTGTGAGTCTCTATGTGAGTCTCTGTGTGTGTCTCTGTGTCTCTGTGTGTGTCTCTGTGTGAGTCTCTGTGTGTGTCTCTGTGTGAGTCTCTGTGTGTGTCTCTCTGTGTCTCTGTGTGTGTCTCTGTGTGAGTCTCTGTGTGTGTCTCTGTGTGTCTCTGTGTGTCTCTCTGTGTCTCTGTGTCTCTGTGTGTGTCTCTGTGTGTCTCTGTGTGAGTCTCTATGTGAGTCTCTGTGTGTGTCTCTGTGTCTCTGTGTGTGTCTCTGTGTGAGTCTCTGTGTGTGTCTCTGTGTGAGTCTCTGTGTGTGTCTCTCTGTGTCTCTGTGTGTGTCTCTGTGTGAGTCTCTGTGTGTGTCTCTGTGTGTCTCTGTGTGTCTCTCTGTGTCTCTGTGTCTCTGTGTGTGTCTCTGTGTGTCTCTGTGTGTGTCTCTGTGTGAGTCTCTGTGTGTGTCTCTGTGTGTGAGTCTCTGTGTGTGTCTCTATGTGTGTCTCTGTGTGTGTCTCTGTGTGTCTCTGTGTGAGTCTCTGTGTGAGTCTCTGTGTGTCTCTGTGTGTCTCTGTGTGTGTCTCTGTGTGTGTCTCTGTGTCTCTCTGTGTGAGTCTCTGTGTGTGTCTCTGTGTGTCTCTGTGTGTCTCTGTGTGTGTCTCTGTGTGTCTCTGTGTGAGTCTCTGTGTGTCTCTGTGTGTCTCTGTGTGTCTCTGTGTGTGTCTCTGTGTGTCTGTGTGTGTCTCTGTGTGAGTCTCTGTGTGTGTCTCTGTGTGTGTCTCTGTGTGTGTCCCTGTGTGTGTCTCTGTGTGTGTCTCTGTGTGTGTCTCTGTGTGTGTCTCTGTGTGTGTCTCTGTGTGTGTCTCTGTGTGTGTCTCTGTGTCTACCAGGAGCTAATTGAAGTTAACAGCTACCTGCTGGACTCTTTGGGTGTTGGTCACGTGTCTCTGTGTGTGTCTCTGTGTGTGTCTCTGTGTCTCTGTGTGTGTATACTAGGAGCTAATACAAGTTAACAGCTCCCTGCTGGACTCTTTGGGTGTTGGTCACGTGTCTCTGTGTGTGTCTCTGTGTGTGTCTCTGTGTGTGTCTCTGTGTGTGTCTCTGTGTCTCTGTGTGTGTCTCTGTGTGTGTCTCTCTCTGTGTGTCTCTGTGTGTGTCTCTGTGTCTCTGTGTGTGTCTCTGTATGTGTCTCTCTCTGTGTGTCTCTGTGTCTACCAGGAGCTGATACAAGTTAACAGCTCCCTGCTGGACTCTTTGGGTGTTGGTCACGTGTCTCTCTGTGTGTCTCTGTGTGAGTATCTGTGAGTGTCTCTGTGTGTGTCTCTGTGTGTCTCTGTGTGAGTCTCTGTGTGAGTCTCTGTGTCTCTGTGTGTGTCTCTGTGTCAGTCTCTCTGTGTGTCTCTGTGTGAGTCTCTGTGAGTGTCTCTGTGTGTGTCTCTGTGTGTCTCTGTGTGAGTCTCTGTGTGAGTCTCTGTGTCTCTGTGTGTGTCTCTGTGTGAGTCTCTCTGTGTGTCTCTGTGTGAGTCTCTGTGAGTCTCTGTGTGTGTCTCTGTGTGAGTCTCTGTGTGAGTCTCTGTGTGAGTCTCTGTGTGTCTCTGTGTGAGTCTCTGTGTGAGTCTCTGTGTCTCTGTGTGTGTCTCTGTGTGAGTCTCTCTGTGTGTCTCTGTGTGTCTCTGTGTCTCTGTGTGTGTCTCTGTGTGTGTCTCTGTGTCTCTGTGTGTGTCTACTAGGAGCTAATACAAGTTAACAGCTACCTGCTGGACTCTTTGGGTGTGGGTCACGTGTCTCTGTGTGTGTCTCTGTGTGTGTCTCTCTGTGTGTCTCTGTGTGAGTCTCTGTGTGTGTCTCTGTGTGAGTCTCTGTGTGAGTCTCTGTGTGTGTCTCTGTGTGTGTCTCTGTGTGTGTCTCTCTGTGTGTCTCTGTGTGAGTCTCTGTGTGTGTCTCTGTGTGAGTCTCTGTGTGTCTCTGTGTCTCTCTGTGTGTGTCTCTCTGTGTGTCTCTGTGTGTGTCTCTGTGTGTCTCTGTGTGTGTCTCTGTGTGAGTCTCTGTGTGTGTCTCTGTTTGTGTCTCTGTGTGTCTCTGTGTGTGTCTCTGTGTGTGTCACTGTGTGTGTCTCTGTGTGTCTCTCTGTGTGTGTCTCTGTGTGTGTCTACTAGGAGCTAATACAAGTTAACAGCTCCCTGCTGGACTCTTTAGGTGTGGGTCACGTGTCTCTGTGTGTCTCTGTGTGTCTCTGTGTGTGTCTGTGAGTGTCTCTGTGTGTGTCTCTGTGTGTGTCTCTGTGTGTGTCTCTGTGTGAGTCTCTGTGTGTGTGTCTCTGTGTGTCTCTCTGTGTGTCTCTGTGTCTACTAGGAGCTAATACAAGTTAACAGCTCCCTGCTGGACTCTTTAGGTGTGGGTCACGTGTCTCTGTGTGTCTCTGTGTGTCTCTGTGTGTGTCTGTGAGTGTCTCTGTGTGTGTCTCTGTGTGTGTCTCTGTGTGTGTCTCTGTGTGAGTCTCTGTGTGTGTGTCTCTGTGTGTCTCTCTGTGTGTCTCTGTGTCTACTAGGAGCTAATACAAGTTAACAGCTCCCTGCTGGACTCTTTGGGTGTTGGTCACGTGTCTCTCTGTGTGTCTCTGTGTGTGTCTCTGTGTGTGTCTCTGTGTGTGTCTCTGTGTCTCTGTGTGTGTCTCTCTGTGTGTCTCTGTGTGTGTCTCTGTGTGTGTCTCTGTGTGTGTCTCTGTGTGTCTCTGTGTGTGTCTACTAGGAGCTAATACAAGTTAACAGCTACCTGCTGGACTCTTTGGGTGTTGGTCACGTGTCTCTCTGTGTCTCTGTGTGTGTCTCTGTGTGTGTCTCTGTGTGTGTCTCTGTGTGTGTCTCTGTGTGTCTCTGTGTGTGTCTCTGTGTGTGTCTCTCTGTGTCTACTAGGAGCTAATACAAGTTAACAGCTACCTGCTGGACTCTTTGGGTGTTGGTCACGTGTCTCTCTGTGTCTCTCTGTGTCTCTCTGTGTCTCTCTGTGTGTGTCTCTGTGTCTCCTAGGAGCTAATACAAGTTAACAGCTACTTGCTGGACTCTTTGGGTGTTGGTCACGTGTCTCTGTGTGTCTCTGTGTGTGTCTCTGTGTGTGTCTACCAGGAGCTAATTGAAGTTAACAGCTCCCTGCTGGACTCTTTGGGTGTTGGTCACGTGTCTCTCTGTGTCTCTGTGTGTGTCTCTGTGTGTGTCTGTGTGTCTCTGTGTGAGTCTCTGTGTGAGTCTCTCTGTGTGTCTCTGTGTGTGTCTCTCTGTGTGTCTCTGTGTGTGTCTCTGTGTGTGTCTCTGTGTGTGTCTCTGTGTGTGTCTCTGTGTCTACTAGGAGCTAATACAAGTTAACAGCTACCTGCTGGACTCTTTGGGTGTTGGTCACGTGTCTCTCCGCTGTGTCTCTGTGTGTGTCTCTGTGTATGTCTCTGTGTCTCTGTGTGTGTCTCTGTCTACTAGGAGCTAATTGAAGTTAACAGCTACCTGCTGGACTCTTTGGGTGTGGGTCACGTGTCTCTACGCTGTGTCTCTGTGCGTGTCTCTGTGTGTGTCTTTGTGTCTCTGTGTGTGTCTCTGTGTCTACTAGGAGCTAATTGAAGTTAACAGCTACCTGCTGGACTCTTTGGGTGTGGGTCACGTGTCTCTCTGTGTCTCTGTGTGTCTCTGTGTGTGTCTGTGAGTGTCTCTGTGTGTGTCTCTGTGTCTCTGTGTGTGTCTCTGTCTACTAGGAGCTAATTGAAGTTAACAGCTACCTGCTGGACTCTTTGGGTGTTGGTCACGTGTCTCTCTGTGTCTCTCTGTGTCTCTCTGTGTCTCTCTGTGTGTGTCTCTGTGTCTCCTAGGAGCTAATACAAGTTAACAGCTACTTGCTGGACTCTTTGGGTGTTGGTCACGTGTCTCTGTGTGTCTCTGTGTGTGTCTCTGTGTGTGTCTACCAGGAGCTAATTGAAGTTAACAGCTCCCTGCTGGACTCTTTGGGTGTTGGTCACGTGTCTCTCTGTGTCTCTGTGTGTGTCTCTGTGTGTGTCTGTGTGTTTCTGTGTGAGTCTCTGTGTGAGTCTCTCTGTGTGTCTCTGTGTGTGTCTCTCTGTGTGTCTCTGTGTGTGTCTCTGTGTGTGTCTCTGTGTGTGTCTCTGTGTGTGTCTCTGTGTCTACTAGGAGCTAATACAAGTTAACAGCTACCTGCTGGACTCTTTGGGTGTTGGTCACGTGTCTCTCCGCTGTGTCTCTGTGTGTGTCTCTGTGTGTGTCTCTGTGTCTCTGTGTGTGTCTCTGTCTACTAGGAGCTAATTGAAGTTAACAGCTACCTGCTGGACTCTTTGGGTGTGGGTCACGTGTCTCTCCGCTGTGTCTCTGTGCGTGTCTCTGTGTGTGTCTCTGTGTCTCTGTGTGTGTCTCTGTGTCTACTAGGAGCTAATTGAAGTTAACAGCTACCTGCTGGACTCTTTGGGTGTGGGTCACGTGTCTCTCCGCTGTGTCTCTGTGTGTGTCTCTGTGTCTCTGTGTGTGTCTCTGTGTGTGTCTCTGTGTCTCTGTGTGTGTCTCTGTCTACTAGGAGCTAATTGAAGTTAACAGCTACCTGCTGGACTCTTTGGGTGTTGGTCACGTGTCTCTCCGCTGTGTCTCTGTGTGTGTCTCTGTGTCTCTGTGTGTGTCTACTAGGAGCTAATACAAGTTAACAGCTCCCTGCTGGACTCTTTGGGTGTTGGTCACGTGTCTCTCCGCTGTGTCTCTGTGTCTCTCTCTGTGTGTGTCTCTGTGTCTCTGTGTCTCTGTGTCTACTAGGAGCTAATTGAAGTTAACAGCTACCTGCTGGACTCTTTGGGTGTTGGTCACGTGTCTCTCCGCTGTGTCTCTCTCTGTGTGTCTCTGTGTGTCTCTGTGTGTCTCTGTGTGTGTCTCTGTGTCTCCTAGGAGCTAATACAAGTTAACAGCTACCTGCTGGACTCTTTGGGTGTGGGTCCCGTGTCTCTGTGTGTCTCTCTGTGTGTGTCTCTGTGTCTCTGTGTGTGTCTCTGTGTCTCTGTGTCTACCAGGAGCTAATACAAGTTAACAGCTCCCTGCTGGACTCTTTGGGTGTTGGTCACGTGTCTCTCCGCTGTGTCTCTGTGTGAGTCTCTGTGTCTCTGTGTGTGTCTCTGTGTGTGTCTCTGTGTCTCTGTGTGTGTCTCTGTCTACTAGGAGCTAATTGAAGTTAACAGCTACCTGCTGGACTCTTTGGGTGTTGGTCACGTGTCTCTCTGTGTGTGTGTCTCTGTGTCTCTGTGTGTCTCTGTGTCTCTGTGTCTACCAGGAGCTAATACAAGTTAACAGCTACCTGCTGGACTCTTTGGGTGTTGGTCACGTGTCTCTGTGTGTCTCTGTGTCTCTGTGTATCTCTGTGTGTGTCTACTAGGAGCTAATACAAGTTAACAGCTACCTGCTGGACTCTTTGGGTGTTGGTCACGTGTCTCTGTGTCTCTGTGTCTCTCTCTCTGTGTGTGTCTCTGTGTCTCTGTGTGTGTCTCTGTGTGTCTCTCTGTGTGTGTCTCTGTGTGTGTCTACCAGGAGCTAATACAAGTTAACAGCTCCCTGCTGGACTCTTTGGGTGTGGGTCACGTGTCTCTCCGCTGTGTCTCTGTGTGAGTCTCTGTGTCTCTGTGTGTGTCTCTGTGTGTGTCTCTGTGTCTCTGTGTGTGTCTCTGTGTCTACCAGGAGCTAATTGAAGTTAACAGCTCCCTGCTGGACTCTTTGGGTGTGGGTCACGTGTCTCTGTGTGTCTCTGTGTCTCTGTGTGTGTCTCTGTGTGTGTCTCTGTGTCTCTCTGTGTCTCTCTCTCTGTGTGTGTCTACCAGGAGCTAATACAAGTTAACAGCTACCTGCTGGACTCTTTGGGTGTTGGTCACGTGTCTCTGTGTGTCTCTGTGTCTCTGTGTGTGTCTCTGTGTGTGTCTCTGTGTCTCTCTGTGTCTCTCTCTCTCTGTGTGTCTACCAGGAGCTAATACAAGTTAACAGCTCCCTGCTGGACTCTTTGGGTGTGGGTCACGTGTCTCTGTGTGTCTCTGTGTGTGTCTCTGTGTGTGTCTCTGTGTGTGTCTCTGTGTGTCTCTCTCTGTGTCTACCAGGAGCTAATACAAGTTAACAGCTACCTGCTGGACTCTTTGGGTGTTGGTCACGTGTCTCTGTGTGTCTCTGTGTGTGTCTCTGTGTGTGTCTCTGTGTGTGTCTCTGTGTGTCTCTCTCTGTGTCTACCAGGAGCTAATACAAGTTAACAGCTACCTGCTGGACTCTTTGGGTGTGGGTCACGTGTCTCTGTGTGTCTCTGTGTGTGTCTCTGTGTGTGTCTCTGTGTGTGTCTCTATGTGTGTCTCTCTGTGTGTCTCTGTGTGTGTCTCTGTGTGTGTCTCTGTGTGTGTCTCTGTGTGTCTCTCTCTGTGTCTACCAGGAGCTAATACAAGTTAACAGCTACCTGCTGGACTCTTTGGGTGTGGGTCACGTGTCTCTGTGTGTCTCTGTGTGTGTCTCTGTGTGTGTCTCTGTGTGTGTCTCTCTGTGTGTCTCTGTGTGTGTCTCTGTGTGTGTCTCTGTGTGTGTCTCTGTGTGTCTCTCTCTGTGTCTACCAGGAGCTAATACAAGTTAACAGCTCCCTGCTGGACTCTTTGGGTGTGGGTCACGTGTCTCTGTGTGTCTCTGTGTGTGTCTCTGTGTGTGTCTCTGTGTGTCTCTGTGTCTCTGTGTGTGTCTGTCTCTCTGTGTCTCTGTGTGTGTCTCTGTGTCTCTGTGTGTCTCCTAGGAGCTAATACAAGTTAACAGCTACCTGCTGGACTCTTTGGGTGTTGGTCACGTGTCTCTCCGCTGTGTCTCTGTGTGTGTCTCTGTGTGTGTCTCTGTGTCTCTGTGTGTGTCTCTGTCTACTAGGAGCTAATTGAAGTTAACAGCTACCTGCTGGACTCTTTGGGTGTGGGTCACGTGTCTCTGTGTGTGTCTCTGTGTGTCTCTGTGTCTCTGTGTCTACCAGGAGCTAATACAAGTTAACAGCTACCTGCTGGACTCTTTGGGTGTGGGTCACGTGTCTCTCCGCTGTGTCTCTCTCTCTGTGTGTCTCTCTGTGTGTCTCTGTGTCTCTCTCTCTGTGTGTGTCTCCTAGGAGCTAATTGAAGTTAACAGCTACCTGCTGGACTCTTTGGGTGTTGGTCACGTGTCTCTCTGTGTCTCTGTGTGTGTCTCTGTGTGTGTCTCTGTGTGTGTCTCTGTGTGTGTCTCTGTGTGTGTCTCTGTGTGTCTCTGTGTCTCTGTGTCTACCAGGAGCTAATACAAGTTAACAGCTCCCTGCTGGACTCTTTGGGTGTGGGTCACGTGTCTCTCCGCTGTGTCTCTGTGTGAGTCTCTGTGTCTCTGTGTGTGTCTCTGTGTCTCTGTGTCTACCAGGAGCTAATTGAAGTTAACAGCTCCCTGCTGGACTCTTTGGGTGTGGGTCACGTGTCTCTCCGCTGTGTCTCTGTGTGTGTCTCTGTGTCTCTGTGTGTGTCTCTGTCTACTAGGAGCTAATTGAAGTTAACAGCTACCTGCTGGACTCTTTGGGTGTGGGTCACGTGTCTCTCCGCTGTGTCTCTGTGTGTCTCTGTGTGTGTCTCTGTCTCTGTGTCTCTGTGTCTGTGTCTCTGTGTGTGTCTCTGTGTCTACCAGGAGCTAATACAAGTTAACAGCTCCCTGCTGGACTCTTTGGGTGTTGGTCACGTGTCTCTCCGCTGTGTCTCTGTGTGAGTCTCTGTGTCTCTGTGTGTGTCTCTGTGTCTCTGTGTCTACCAGGAGCTAATTGAAGTTAACAGCTCCCTGCTGGACTCTTTGGGTGTGGGTCACGTGTCTCTCCGCTGTGTCTCTGTGTGTGTCTCTGTCTACTAGGAGCTAATTGAAGTTAACAGCTACCTGCTGGACTCTTTGGGTGTGGGTCACGTGTCTCTCCGCTGTGTCTCTGTGTGTCTCTGTGTGTGTCTCTTTCTCTGTGTCTCTGTGTCTGTGTCTCTGTGTGTGTCTCTGTGTCTACCAGGAGCTAATACAAGTTAACAGCTACCTGCTGGACTCTTTGGGTGTTGGTCACGTGTCTCTCTGTGTGTGTGTCTCTGTGTCTCTGTGTGTGTCTCTGTGTCTCTGTGTCTACCAGGAGCTAATACAAGTTAACAGCTACCTGCTGGACTCTTTGGGTGTGGGTCACGTGTCTCTCTGTGTCTCTGTGTGTGTCTCTGTGTCTACTAGGAGCTAATACAAGTTAACAGCTCCCTGCTGGACTCTTTGGGTGTTGGTCACGTGTCTCTGTGTGTGTCTCTGTGTGTGTCTCTGTGTGTGTCTCTGTGTCTCTGTGTGTGTCTCTGTCTACTAGGAGCTAATTGAAGTTAACAGCTACCTGCTGGACTCTTTGGGTGTTGGTCACGTGTCTCTCCGCTGTGTCTCTGTGTGTGTCTCTGTGTGTGTCTCTGTGTGTGTCTCTGTGTGTGTCTCTGTGTCTCTGTGTCTCTCTCTCTGTGTGTGTCTACTAGGAGCTAATACAAGTTAACAGCTACCTGCTGGACTCTTTGGGTGTTGGTCACGTGTCTCTCCGCTGTGTCTCTGTGTGTGTCTCTGTGTCTCTGTGTCTCTCTCTCTGTGTGTGTCTCTGTCTACTAGGAGCTAATACAAGTTAACAGCTACCTGCTGGACTCTTTGGGTGTTGGTCACGTGTCTCTCCGCTGTGTCTCTGTGTGTGTCTCTGTGTGTGTCTCTGTGTGTGTCTGTGTGTCTCTGTGTCTCTGTGTGTCTCTCTCTGTGTCTACCAGGAGCTAATTGAAGTTAACAGCTACCTGCTGGACTCTTTGGGTGTGGGTCACGTGTCTCTGTGTGTCTCTGTGTGTGTCTCTGTGTGTGTCTCTGTGTGTGTCTCTGTGTGTGTCTGTGTGTCTCTGTGTCTCTGTGTGTCTCTCTCTGTGTCTACCAGGAGCTAATTGAAGTTAACAGCTACCTGCTGGACTCTTTGGGTGTGGGTCACGTGTCTCTCCGCTGTGTCTCTGTGCGTGTCTCTGTGTGTGTCTCTGTGTCTCTGTGTGTGTCTCTGTGTCTACTAGGAGCTAATTGAAGTTAACAGCTACCTGCTGGACTCTTTGGGTGTGGGTCACGTGTCTCTCCGCTGTGTCTCTGTGTGTGTCTCTGTGTCTCTGTGTGTGTCTCTGTGTGTGTCTCTGTGTCTCTGTGTGTGTCTCTGTCTACTAGGAGCTAATTGAAGTTAACAGCTACCTGCTGGACTCTTTGGGTGTTGGTCACGTGTCTCTCCGCTGTGTCTCTGTGTGTGTCTCTGTGTCTCTGTGTGTGTCTACTAGGAGCTAATACAAGTTAACAGCTCCCTGCTGGACTCTTTGGGTGTTGGTCACGTGTCTCTCCGCTGTGTCTCTGTGTCTCTCTCTGTGTGTGTCTCTGTGTCTCTGTGTCTACTAGGAGCTAATTGAAGTTAACAGCTACCTGCTGGACTCTTTGGGTGTTGGTCACGTGTCTCTCCGCTGTGTCTCTCTCTGTGTGTCTCTGTGTGTCTCTGTGTGTGTCTCTGTGTCTCCTAGGAGCTAATACAAGTTAACAGCTACCTGCTGGACTCTTTGGGTGTGGGTCACGTGTCTCTGTGTGTCTCTCTGTGTGTGTCTCTGTGTCTCTGTGTGTGTCTCTGTGTCTCTGTGTCTACCAGGAGCTAATACAAGTTAACAGCTCCCTGCTGGACTCTTTGGGTGTTGGTCACGTGTCTCTCTGTGTCTCTGTGTGTCTCTGTGTGTGTCTGTGAGTGTCTCTGTGTGTGTCTCTGTGTGTGTCTCTGTGTGTGTCTCTGTGTGAGTCTCTGTGTGTGTGTCTCTGTGTGTCTCTCTGTGTGTCTCTGTGTCTACTAGGAGCTAATACAAGTTAACAGCTCCCTGCTGGACTCTTTGGGTGTTGGTCACGTGTCTCTCTGTGTGTCTCTGTGTGTGTCTCTGTGTGTGTCTCTGTGTGTGTCTCTGTGTCTCTGTGTGTGTCTCTCTGTGTGTCTCTGTGTGTGTCTCTGTGTGTGTCTCTGTGTGTGTCTCTGTGTGTCTCTGTGTGTGTCTACTAGGAGCTAATACAAGTTAACAGCTACCTGCTGGACTCTTTGGGTGTTGGTCACGTGTCTCTCTGTGTCTCTGTGTGTGTCTCTGTGTGTGTCTCTGTGTGTGTCTCTGTGTGTGTCTCTGTGTGTCTCTGTGTGTGTCTCTGTGTGTGTCTCTCTGTGTCTACTAGGAGCTAATACAAGTTAACAGCTACCTGCTGGACTCTTTGGGTGTTGGTCACGTGTCTCTCTGTGTCTCTCTGTGTCTCTCTGTGTCTCTCTGTGTGTGTCTCTGTGTCTCCTAGGAGCTAATACAAGTTAACAGCTACTTGCTGGACTCTTTGGGTGTTGGTCACGTGTCTCTGTGTGTCTCTGTGTGTGTCTCTGTGTGTGTCTACCAGGAGCTAATTGAAGTTAACAGCTCCCTGCTGGACTCTTTGGGTGTTGGTCACGTGTCTCTCTGTGTCTCTGTGTGTGTCTCTGTGTGTGTCTGTGTGTCTCTGTGTGAGTCTCTGTGTGAGTCTCTCTGTGTGTCTCTGTGTGTGTCTCTCTGTGTGTCTCTGTGTGTGTCTCTGTGTGTGTCTCTGTGTGTGTCTCTGTGTGTGTCTCTGTGTCTACTAGGAGCTAATACAAGTTAACAGCTACCTGCTGGACTCTTTGGGTGTTGGTCACGTGTCTCTCCGCTGTGTCTCTGTGTGTGTCTCTGTGTGTGTCTCTGTGTCTCTGTGTGTGTCTCTGTCTACTAGGAGCTAATTGAAGTTAACAGCTACCTGCTGGACTCTTTGGGTGTGGGTCACGTGTCTCTCCGCTGTGTCTCTGTGCGTGTCTCTGTGTGTGTCTCTGTGTCTCTGTGTGTGTCTCTGTGTCTACTAGGAGCTAATTGAAGTTAACAGCTACCTGCTGGACTCTTTGGGTGTGGGTCACGTGTCTCTCCGCTGTGTCTCTGTGTGTGTCTCTGTGTCTCTGTGTGTGTCTCTGTGTGTGTCTCTGTGTCTCTGTGTGTGTCTCTGTCTACTAGGAGCTAATTGAAGTTAACAGCTACCTGCTGGACTCTTTGGGTGTTGGTCACGTGTCTCTCCGCTGTGTCTCTGTGTGTGTCTCTGTGTCTCTGTGTGTGTCTACTAGGAGCTAATACAAGTTAACAGCTCCCTGCTGGACTCTTTGGGTGTTGGTCACGTGTCTCTCCGCTGTGTCTCTGTGTCTCTCTCTGTGTGTGTCTCTGTGTCTCTGTGTCTCTGTGTCTACTAGGAGCTAATTGAAGTTAACAGCTACCTGCTGGACTCTTTGGGTGTTGGTCACGTGTCTCTCCGCTGTGTCTCTCTCTGTGTGTCTCTGTGTGTCTCTGTGTGTCTCTGTGTGTGTCTCTGTGTCTCCTAGGAGCTAATACAAGTTAACAGCTACCTGCTGGACTCTTTGGGTGTGGGTCACGTGTCTCTGTGTGTCTCTCTGTGTGTGTCTCTGTGTCTCTGTGTGTGTCTCTGTGTCTCTGTGTCTACCAGGAGCTAATACAAGTTAACAGCTCCCTGCTGGACTCTTTGGGTGTTGGTCACGTGTCTCTCCGCTGTGTCTCTGTGTGAGTCTCTGTGTCTCTGTGTGTGTCTCTGTGTGTGTCTCTGTGTCTCTGTGTGTGTCTCTGTCTACTAGGAGCTAATTGAAGTTAACAGCTACCTGCTGGACTCTTTGGGTGTTGGTCACGTGTCTCTCTGTGTGTGTGTCTCTGTGTCTCTGTGTGTCTCTGTGTCTCTGTGTCTACCAGGAGCTAATACAAGTTAACAGCTACCTGCTGGACTCTTTGGGTGTTGGTCACGTGTCTCTGTGTGTCTCTGTGTCTCTGTGTATCTCTGTGTGTGTCTACTAGGAGCTAATACAAGTTAACAGCTACCTGCTGGACTCTTTGGGTGTTGGTCACGTGTCTCTGTGTCTCTGTGTCTCTCTCTCTGTGTGTGTCTCTGTGTCTCTGTGTGTGTCTCTGTGTGTCTCTCTGTGTGTGTCTCTGTGTGTGTCTACCAGGAGCTAATACAAGTTAACAGCTCCCTGCTGGACTCTTTGGGTGTGGGTCACGTGTCTCTCCGCTGTGTCTCTGTGTGAGTCTCTGTGTCTCTGTGTGTGTCTCTGTGTGTGTCTCTGTGTCTCTGTGTGTGTCTCTGTGTCTACCAGGAGCTAATTGAAGTTAACAGCTCCCTGCTGGACTCTTTGGGTGTGGGTCACGTGTCTCTGTGTGTCTCTGTGTCTCTGTGTGTGTCTCTGTGTGTGTCTCTGTGTCTCTCTGTGTCTCTCTCTCTGTGTGTGTCTACCAGGAGCTAATACAAGTTAACAGCTACCTGCTGGACTCTTTGGGTGTTGGTCACGTGTCTCTGTGTGTCTCTGTGTCTCTGTGTGTGTCTCTGTGTGTGTCTCTGTGTCTCTCTGTGTCTCTCTCTCTCTGTGTGTCTACCAGGAGCTAATACAAGTTAACAGCTACCTGCTGGACTCTTTGGGTGTGGGTCACGTGTCTCTGTGTGTCTCTGTGTGTGTCTCTGTGTGTGTCTCTGTGTGTGTCTCTGTGTGTCTCTCTCTGTGTCTACCAGGAGCTAATACAAGTTAACAGCTACCTGCTGGACTCTTTGGGTGTTGGTCACGTGTCTCTGTGTGTCTCTGTGTGTGTCTCTGTGTGTGTCTCTGTGTGTGTCTCTGTGTGTCTCTCTCTGTGTCTACCAGGAGCTAATACAAGTTAACAGCTACCTGCTGGACTCTTTGGGTGTGGGTCACGTGTCTCTGTGTGTCTCTGTGTGTGTCTCTGTGTGTGTCTCTGTGTGTGTCTCTATGTGTGTCTCTCTGTGTGTCTCTGTGTGTGTCTCTGTGTGTGTCTCTGTGTGTCTCTCTGTGTGTCTCTCTCTGTGTCTACCAGGAGCTAATACAAGTTAACAGCTACCTGCTGGACTCTTTGGGTGTGGGTCACGTGTCTCTGTGTGTCTCTGTGTGTGTCTCTGTGTGTGTCTCTGTGTGTGTCTCTCTGTGTGTCTCTGTGTGTGTCTCTGTGTGTGTCTCTGTGTGTGTCTCTGTGTGTCTCTCTCTGTGTCTACCAGGAGCTAATACAAGTTAACAGCTCCCTGCTGGACTCTTTGGGTGTGGGTCACGTGTCTCTGTGTGTCTCTGTGTGTGTCTCTGTGTGTGTCTCTGTGTGTCTCTGTGTCTCTGTGTGTGTCTGTCTCTCTGTGTCTCTGTGTGTGTCTCTGTGTCTCTGTGTGTCTCCTAGGAGCTAATACAAGTTAACAGCTACCTGCTGGACTCTTTGGGTGTTGGTCACGTGTCTCTCCGCTGTGTCTCTGTGTGTGTCTCTGTGTGTGTCTCTGTGTCTCTGTGTGTGTCTCTGTCTACTAGGAGCTAATACAAGTTAACAGCTACCTGCTGGACTCTTTGGGTGTGGGTCACGTGTCTCTCCGCTGTGTCTCTCTCTCTGTGTGTCTCTCTGTGTGTCTCTGTGTCTCTCTCTCTGTGTGTGTCTCCTAGGAGCTAATTGAAGTTAACAGCTACCTGCTGGACTCTTTGGGTGTTGGTCACGTGTCTCTCTGTGTCTCTGTGTGTGTCTCTGTGTGTGTCTCTGTGTGTGTCTCTGTGTGTGTCTCTGTGTGTGTCTCTGTGTGTCTCTGTGTCTCTGTGTCTACCAGGAGCTAATACAAGTTAACAGCTCCCTGCTGGACTCTTTGGGTGTGGGTCACGTGTCTCTCCGCTGTGTCTCTGTGTGAGTCTCTGTGTCTCTGTGTGTGTCTCTGTGTCTCTGTGTCTACCAGGAGCTAATTGAAGTTAACAGCTCCCTGCTGGACTCTTTGGGTGTGGGTCACGTGTCTCTCCGCTGTGTCTCTGTGTGTGTCTCTGTGTCTCTGTGTGTGTCTCTGTCTACTAGGAGCTAATTGAAGTTAACAGCTACCTGCTGGACTCTTTGGGTGTGGGTCACGTGTCTCTCCGCTGTGTCTCTGTGTGTCTCTGTGTGTGTCTCTGTCTCTGTGTCTCTGTGTCTGTGTCTCTGTGTGTGTCTCTGTGTCTACCAGGAGCTAATACAAGTTAACAGCTCCCTGCTGGACTCTTTGGGTGTTGGTCACGTGTCTCTCCGCTGTGTCTCTGTGTGAGTCTCTGTGTCTCTGTGTGTGTCTCTGTGTCTCTGTGTCTACCAGGAGCTAATTGAAGTTAACAGCTCCCTGCTGGACTCTTTGGGTGTGGGTCACGTGTCTCTCCGCTGTGTCTCTGTGTGTGTCTCTGTCTACTAGGAGCTAATTGAAGTTAACAGCTACCTGCTGGACTCTTTGGGTGTGGGTCACGTGTCTCTCCGCTGTGTCTCTGTGTGTCTCTGTGTGTGTCTCTTTCTCTGTGTCTCTGTGTCTGTGTCTCTGTGTGTGTCTCTGTGTCTACCAGGAGCTAATACAAGTTAACAGCTACCTGCTGGACTCTTTGGGTGTTGGTCACGTGTCTCTCTGTGTGTGTGTCTCTGTGTCTCTGTGTGTGTCTCTGTGTCTCTGTGTCTACCAGGAGCTAATACAAGTTAACAGCTACCTGCTGGACTCTTTGGGTGTGGGTCACGTGTCTCTCTGTGTCTCTGTGTGTGTCTCTGTGTCTACTAGGAGCTAATACAAGTTAACAGCTCCCTGCTGGACTCTTTGGGTGTTGGTCACGTGTCTCTGTGTGTGTCTCTGTGTGTGTCTCTGTGTGTGTCTCTGTGTCTCTGTGTGTGTCTCTGTCTACTAGGAGCTAATTGAAGTTAACAGCTACCTGCTGGACTCTTTGGGTGTTGGTCACGTGTCTCTCCGCTGTGTCTCTGTGTGTGTCTCTGTGTGTGTCTCTGTGTGTGTCTCTGTGTGTGTCTCTGTGTCTCTGTGTCTCTCTCTCTGTGTGTGTCTACTAGGAGCTAATACAAGTTAACAGCTACCTGCTGGACTCTTTGGGTGTTGGTCACGTGTCTCTCCGCTGTGTCTCTGTGTGTGTCTCTGTGTCTCTGTGTCTCTCTCTCTGTGTGTGTCTCTGTCTACTAGGAGCTAATACAAGTTAACAGCTACCTGCTGGACTCTTTGGGTGTTGGTCACGTGTCTCTCCGCTGTGTCTCTGTGTGTGTCTCTGTGTGTGTCTCTGTGTGTGTCTGTGTGTCTCTGTGTCTCTGTGTGTCTCTCTCTGTGTCTACCAGGAGCTAATTGAAGTTAACAGCTACCTGCTGGACTCTTTGGGTGTGGGTCACGTGTCTCTGTGTGTCTCTGTGTGTGTCTCTGTGTGTGTCTCTGTGTGTGTCTCTGTGTGTGTCTGTGTGTCTCTGTGTCTCTGTGTGTCTCTCTCTGTGTCTACCAGGAGCTAATTGAAGTTAACAGCTACCTGCTGGACTCTTTGGGTGTGGGTCACGTGTCTCTGTGTGTGTCTCTGTGTGTGTCTCTGTGTCTCTGTGTGTGTCTCTGTCTACCAGGAGCTAATACAAGTTAACAGCTACCTGCTGGACTCTTTGGGTGTTGGTCACGTGTCTCTCTGTGTGTGTGTCTCTGTGTGTGTCTCTGTGTCTCTGTGTGTGTCTCTGTCTGCTAGGAGCTAATACAAGTTAACAGCTACCTGCTGGACTCTTTGGGTGTTGGTCACGTGTCTCTGTGTGTGTCTCTGTGTGTGTCTCTGTGTGTCTCTGTGTGTGTGTCTCTGTGTCTACTAGGAGCTAATACAAGTTAACAGCTACCTGCTGGACTCTTTAGGTGTGGGTCACGTGTCTCTGTGTGTCTCTGTGTGTCTGTGTCTCTGTGTGTGTCTCTGTGTCTACTAGGAGCTAATTGAAGTTAACAGCTCCCTGCTGGACTCTTTGGGTGTGGGTCACGTGTCTCTCCGCTGTGTCTCTGTGTCTCTCTGTGTCTCTGTGTCTCTGTGTGTCTACCAGGAGCTAATACAAGTTAACAGCTCCCTGCTGGACTCTTTGGGTGTTGGTCACGTGTCTCTCCGCTGTGTCTCTGTGTGTGTCTCTCTGTGTCTCTCTGTGTCTCTGTCTCCTAGGAGCTAATACAAGTTAACAGCTCCCTGCTGGACTCTTTGGGTGTTGGTCACGTGTCTCTGTGTGTCTCTGTGTGTGTCTCTGTGTGTGTCTCTGTGTGTGTCTCTGTGTGTGTCTCTCTGTGTCTCTCTGTGTCTCTGTCTCCTAGGAGCTAATACAAGTTAACAGCTACCTGCTGGACTCTTTGGGTGTTGGTCACGTGTCTCTGTGTGTGTGTGTCTCTGTGTCTCTGTGTGTCTCTGTGTCTCTGTGTGTGTCTCTGTGTCTCTGTGTCTCCTAGGAGCTAATACAAGTTAACAGCTCCCTGCTGGACTCTTTGGGTGTTGGTCACGTGTCTCTGTGTCTCTGTGTGTGTCTCTGTGTCTCTCTCTCTGTGTGTGTCTACCAGGAGCTAATACAAGTTAACAGCTACCTGCTGGACTCTTTGGGTGTGGGTCACGTGTCTCTCCGCTGTGTCTCTGTGTGTGTCTCTGTGTGTGTCTCTGTGTGTGTCTCTGTGTCTCTGTGTCTACCAGGAGCTAATACAAGTTAACAGCTCCCTGCTGGACTCTTTGGGTGTTGGTCACGTGTCTCTGTGTCTCTGTGTGAGTCTCTGTGTCTCTGTGTGTGTCTCTGTGTGTGTCTCTGTGTCTCTGTGTCTCCTAGGAGCTAATAGAAGTTAACAGCTCCCTGCTGGACTCTTTGGGTGTTGGTCACGTGTCTCTCCGCTGTGTCTCTGTGTCTACCAGGAGCTAATACAAGTTAACAGCTACCTGCTGGACTCTTTGGGTGTGGGTCACGTGTCTCTCTGTGTGTGTGTCTCTGTGTCTCTGTGTGTGTCTCTGTGTCTCTGTGTCTACCAGGAGCTAATACAAGTTAACAGCTACCTGCTGGACTCTTTGGGTGTGGGTCACGTGTCTCTGTGTGTGTCTCTGTGTGTGTCTCTGTGTGTGTCTCTGTGTGTGTCTACCAGGAGCTAATACAAGTTAACAGCTACCTGCTGGACTCTTTGGGTGTTGGTCACGTGTCTCTCCGCTGTGTCTCTGTGTCTCTCTGTGTGTGTCTCTGTGTGTGTCTCTCTGTGTCTCTCTGTGTCTGTGTCTACTAGGAGCTAATACAAGTTAACAGCTACCTGCTGGACTCTTTGGGTGTGGGTCACGTGTCTCTGTGTGTCTCTGTGTCTCTCTCTCTGTGTGTGTCTACCAGGAGCTAATACAAGTTAACAGCTACCTGCTGGACTCTTTGGGTGTTGGTCACGTGTCTCTCCGCTGTGTCTCTGTGTCTCTGTGTGTGTCTCTGTGTGTGTCTCTGTGTCTCCTAGGAGCTAATACAAGTTAACAGCTACCTGCTGGACTCTTTGGGTGTGGGTCACGTGTCTCTCCGCTGTGTCTCTGTGTGTGTCTCTGTGTGTGTCTGTGTGTCTACCAGGAGCTAATTGAAGTTAACAGCTACCTGCTGGACTCTTTGGGTGTGGGTCACGTGTCTCTCCGCTGTGTCTCTGTGTGTGTCTCTGTGTGTGTCTGTGTGTCTACCAGGAGCTAATTGAAGTTAACAGCTACTTGCTGGACTCTTTGGGTGTTGGTCACGTGTCTCTCCACTGTGTCTCTGTGTGTGTCTCTGTGTGTGTCTCTGTCTACTAGGAGCTAATACAAGTTAACAGCTACCTGCTGGACTCTTTGGGTGTTGGTCACGTGTCTCTCCGCTGTGTCTCTGTGTGTGTCTCTGTGTGTGTCTCTGTGTCTACCAGGAGCTAATACAAGTTAACAGCTCCCTGCTGGACTCTTTGGGTGTTGGTCACGTGTCTCTGTGTGTGTGTCTCTGTGTGAGTCTACTAGGAGCTAATACAAGTTAACAGCTCCCTGCTGGACTCTTTGGGTGTTGGTCACGTGTCTCTCCGCTGTGTCTCTGTGTCTCTGTGTGTGTCTCTGTGTCTCTGTCTACTAGGAGCTAATACAAGTTAACAGCTACCTGCTGGACTCTTTGGGTGTGGGTCACGTGTCTCTCCGCTGTGTCTCTGTGTGTGTCTCTGTGTGTGTCTCTGTGTGTGTCTCTGTGTGTCTCTGTGTGTGTCTACTAGGAGCTAATACAAGTTAACAGCTACCTGCTGGACTCTTTGGGTGTGGGTCACGTGTCTCTGTGTGTCTCTGTGTCTCTCTCTCTGTGTGTGTCTACCAGGAGCTAATACAAGTTAACAGCTACCTGCTGGACTCTTTGGGTGTTGGTCACGTGTCTCTCCGCTGTGTCTCTGTGTCTCTGTGTGTGTCTCTGTGTGTGTCTCTGTGTCTCCTAGGAGCTAATACAAGTTAACAGCTACCTGCTGGACTCTTTGGGTGTGGGTCACGTGTCTCTCCGCTGTGTCTCTGTGTGTGTCTCTGTGTGTGTCTGTGTGTCTACCAGGAGCTAATTGAAGTTAACAGCTACCTGCTGGACTCTTTGGGTGTGGGTCACGTGTCTCTCCGCTGTGTCTCTGTGTGTGTCTCTGTGTGTGTCTGTGTGTCTACCAGGAGCTAATTGAAGTTAACAGCTACTTGCTGGACTCTTTGGGTGTGGGTCACGTATCTCTCCGCTGTGTCTCTGTGTGAGTCTCTGTGTCTCTGTGTGTGTCTCTGTGTGTGTCTCTGTGTCTACCAGGAGCTAATACAAGTTAACAGCTACCTGCTGGACTCTTTGGGTGTGGGTCACGTGTCTCTCCGCTGTGTCTCTCCGCTGTGTCTCTGTGTGTCTCTGTGTGTCTCTGTGTCTCTGTGTCTCCTAGGAGCTAATACAAGTTAACAGCTCCCTGCTGGACTCTTTGGGTGTTGGTCACGTGTCTCTCCGCTGTGTCTCTGTGTCTCTGTGTGTGTCTCTGTGTCTCTGTGTGTGTATCTGTGTGAGTCTCTGTGTCTCTGTGTCTCTGTGTGTCTCTGTGTCTCTGTGTCTACTAGGAGCTAATACAAGTTAACAGCTACCTGCTGGACTCTTTGGGTGTGGGTCACGTGTCTCTCCGCTGTGTCTCTGTGTCTCTGTGTGTGTCTCTGTGTGTGTCTCTGTGTGTCTCTGTGTGTGTCTCTCTGTGTGTGTCTCTGTGTCTACTAGGAGCTAATACAAGTTAACAGCTACCTGCTGGACTCTTTGGGTGTGGGTCACGTGTCTCTCCGCTGTGTCTCTGTGTGTGTCTCTGTGTGTGTCTCTGTGTGTGTCTCTGTGTGTGTCTCTGTGTGTGTCTCTGTGTGTGTCTCTGTGTGTCTCTCTGTGTCTCTGTGTGTGTGTCTCTGTGTCTCTCTGTGTCTCTCTCTCTGTGTGTGTCTACCAGGAGCTAATACAAGTTAACAGCTCCCTGCTGGACTCTTTGGGTGTTGGTCACGTGTCTCTCCGCTGTGTCTCTGTGTGAGTCTCTGTGTCTCTGTGTGTGTCTCTGTGTGTGTCTCTGTGTCTACCAGGAGCTAATACAAGTTAACAGCTACCTGCTGGACTCTTTGGGTGTGGGTCACGTGTCTCTCCGCTGTGTCTCTCCGCTGTGTCTCTGTGTGTCTCTGTGTGTCTCTGTGTCTCTGTGTCTCCTAGGAGCTAATACAAGTTAACAGCTCCCTGCTGGACTCTTTGGGTGTTGGTCACGTGTCTCTCCGCTGTGTCTCTGTGTCTCTGTGTGTGTCTCTGTGTCTCTGTGTGTGTATCTGTGTGAGTCTCTGTGTCTCTGTGTCTCTGTGTGTCTCTGTGTCTCTGTGTCTACTAGGAGCTAATACAAGTTAACAGCTACCTGCTGGACTCTTTGGGTGTGGGTCACGTGTCTCTCCGCTGTGTCTCTGTGTCTCTGTGTGTGTCTCTGTGTGTGTCTCTGTGTGTCTCTGTGTGTGTCTCTCTGTGTGTGTCTCTGTGTCTACTAGGAGCTAATACAAGTTAACAGCTACCTGCTGGACTCTTTGGGTGTGGGTCACGTGTCTCTCCGCTGTGTCTCTGTGTGTGTCTCTGTGTGTGTCTCTGTGTGTGTCTCTGTGTGTGTCTCTGTGTGTCTCTCTGTGTCTCTGTGTGTGTGTCTCTGTGTCTCTCTGTGTCTCTCTCTCTGTGTGTGTCTACCAGGAGCTAATACAAGTTAACAGCTCCCTGCTGGACTCTTTGGGTGTGGGTCACGTGTCTCTGTGTGTGTCTCTGTGTCTACCAGGAGCTAATACAAGTTAACAGCTCCCTGCTGGACTCTTTGGGTGTGGGTCACGTGTCTCTGTGTGTGTCTCTGTGTCTACCAGGAGCTAATACAAGTTAACAGCTCCCTGCTGGACTCTTTGGGTGTTGGTCACGTGTCTCTCTGTGTCTCTGTGTGTGTCTCTCTGTGTGTCTCTGTGTCTCTGTGTCTACCAGGAGCTAATACAAGTTAACAGCTCCCTGCTGGACTGTTTGGGTGTTGGTCACGTGTCTCTGTGTGTCTCTGTGTGTGTCTCTGTGTCTCTGTGTCTACCAGGAGCTAATACAAGTTAACAGCTACCTGCTGGACTCTTTAGGTGTGGGTCACGTGTCTCTCCGCTGTGTCTCTGTGTGTCTCTGTGTGTGTCTCTGTGTCTCTGTGTCTACTAGGAGCTAATACAAGTTAACAGCTCCCTGCTGGACTCTTTGGGTGTTGGTCACGTGTCTCTCCGCTGTGTCTCTGTGTGTCTCTGTGTGTCTCTGTGCGTGTCTCTGTGTGTGTCTCTGTGTCTCTGTGTGTCTGTCTCTCTGTGTGTGTCTACCAGGAGCTAATACAAGTTAACAGCTACCTGCTGGACTCTTTGGGTGTGGGTCACGTGTCTCTCCGCTGTGTCTCTGTGTGAGTCTCTGTGTCTCTGTGTGTGTCTCTGTGTGTGTCTCTCTGTGTGTGTCTCTGTGTGAGTCTCTGTGTCTCTGTGTGTGTCTCTGTGTGTGTCTCTCTGTGTCTCTCTGTGTCTCTGTCTCCTAGGAGCTAATACAAGTTAACAGCTCCCTGCTGGACTCTTTGGGTGTTGGTCACGTGTCTCTGTGTGTCTCTGTGTGTGTCTCTGTGTGTGTCTCTGTGTGTGTCTCTGTGTGTGTCTCTGTGTCTCTGTGTCTACCAGGAGCTAATACAAGTTAACAGCTCCCTGCTGGACTCTTTGGGTGTTGGTCACGTGTCTCTGTGTGTCTCTGTGTGTGTCTCTGTGTGTGTCTCTGTGTGTGTCTCTGTGTCTCTGTGTCTACCAGGAGCTAATACAAGTTAACAGCTCCCTGCTGCACTCTTTGGGTGTTGGTCACGTGTCTCTGTGTGTCTCTGTGTGTGTCTCTGTGTGTGTCTCTGTGTGTGTCTCTGTGTGTGTCTCTGTGTCTCTGTGTCTACCAGGAGCTAATACAAGTTAACAGCTCCCTGCTGGACTCTTTGGGTGTTGGTCACGTGTCTCTGTGTGTCTCTGTGTGTGTCTCTGTGTGTGTCTCTGTGTGTGTCTCTGTGTCTCTGTGTCTACCAGGAGCTAATACAAGTTAACAGCTCCCTGCTGGACTCTTTGGGTGTTGGTCACGTGTCTCTGTGTGTCTCTCTCTGTGTCTCTGTGTCTACCAGGAGCTAATACAAGTTAACAGCTACCTGCTGGACTCTTTGGGTGTTGGTCACGTGTCTCTCCGCTGTGTCTCTGTGTGTGTCTCTGTGTCTCTGTGTGTGTCTACTAGGAGCTAATACAAGTTAACAGCTCCCTGCTGGACTCTTTGGGTGTTGGTCACGTGTCTCTCCGCTGTGTCTCTGTGTCTCTCTCTGTGTGTGTCTCTGTGTCTCTGTGTCTCTGTGTCTACTAGGAGCTAATACAAGTTAACAGCTTCCTGCTGGACTCTTTGGGTGTGGGTCACGTGTCTCTCCGCTGTGTCTCTGTGTGTGTCTCTGTGTGTCTCTGTGTGTGTCTCCTAGGAGCTAATACAAGTTAACAGCTACCTGCTGGACTCTTTGGGTGTTGGTCACGTGTCTCTCCGCTGTGTCTCTGTGTCTCTCTCTGTGTGTGTCTCTGTGTCTCTGTGTCTACTAGGAGCTAATACAAGTTAACAGCTCCCTGCTGGACTCTTTGGGTGTTGGTCACGTGTCTCTCCGCTGTGTCTCTGTGTCTCTCTCTGTGTGTGTCTCTGTGTCTACTAGGAGCTAATACAAGTTAACAGCTCCCTGCTGGACTGTTTGGGTGTTGGTCACGTGTCTCTCCGCTGTGTCTCTGTGTGTGTCTCTGTGTGTGTCTCTGTGTCTCCTAGGAGCTAATACAAGTTAACAGCTCCCTGCTGGACTGTTTGGGTGTTGGGCACGTGTCTCTCCGCTGTGTCTCTGTGTGTGTGTCTCTGTGTGTGTCTCTGTGTCTCTGTGTGTGTCTCCTAGGAGCTAATACAAGTTAACAGCTCCCTGCTGGACTCTTTGGGTGTTGGTCACGTGTCTCTCCGCTGTGTCTCTGTGTGTGTCTCTGTGTGTCTCTGTGTCTACCAGGAGCTAATACAAGTTAACAGCTCCCTGCTGGACTCTTTGGGTGTTGGTCACGTGTCTCTCCGCTGTGTCTCTGTGTCTCTCTGTGTGTGTCTACTAGGAGCTAATACAAGTTAACAGCTACCTGCTGGACTCTTTGGGTGTTGGTCACGTGTCTCTCTGTGTGTGTCTCTGTGTGTGTCTCTGTGTCTCTGTGTGTGTCTCTGTGTCTCTGTGTGTGTCTCTGTGTGTGTCTCTGTGTGTGTCTCTGTGTCTCTGTGTGTGTCTCCTAGGAGCTAATACAAGTTAACAGCTACCTGCTGGACTCTTTGGGTGTTGGTCACGTGACTCTCCGCTGTGTCTCTGTGTGTGTCTCTGTGTGTGTCTCTGTGTGTGTCTCTGTGTGTGTCTCTGTGTCTACTAGGAGCTAATACAAGTTAACAGCTCCCTGCTGGACTCCTTGGGTGTTGGTCACGTGTCTCTCCGCTGTGTCTCTGTGTGTGTCTCTGTGTGTCTCTGTGTGTGTCTCTGTGTCTACCAGGAGCTAATACAAGTTAACAGCTACCTGCTGGACTGTTTAGGTGTTGGTCACGTGTCTCTCCGCTGTGTGTCTGTGTGAGTCTCTGTGTCTACTAGGAGCTAATACAAGTTAACAGCTACCTGCTGGACTGTTTAGGTGTTGGTCACGTGTCTCTCCGCTGTGTCTCTCTGTGTGTCTCTGTGTCTACTAGGAGCTAATACAAGTTAACAGCTCCCTGCTGGACTGTTTGGGTGTTGGTCACGTGTCTCTCCGCTGTGTCTCCGCTACGGCTGAGGCTCACCGACTCCACTCCACCAAACTCACCGGCGCTGGTGGTGGGGGTTGTTGCCTCACCCTGGTGCCTCCTGGTGAGTGGTGAGGTGGTGGTGAGGTGGTGGTGATGGTGATGGTGGTGGTGGTGGTGATGGTGGTGATGGTGGTGGTGATGATGGTGGTGGTGGTGATGGTGGTGATGGTGGTGGTGATGGTGGTGGTGGTGATGGTGGTGATGGTGGTGATGGTGGTGGTGATGATGGTGGTGGTGATGGTGGTGGTGGTGGTGGTGATGGTGGTGGTGATGGTGGTGGTGGTGATGGTGGTGGTGATGGTGGTGGTGGTGGTGATGGTGGTGGTGATGGTGGTGGTGATGGTGGTGGTGGTGGCGGTTGTTGCCTCACCCTGGTGCCTCCTGGTGAGTGGTGGTGGTGAGGTGGTGGAGAGGTGGTGGTGGTGATGGTGGTGGTGATGGTGGTGATGGTGGTGAGGGTGAGGTGGTGGTTGTGGTGTTGTAGTAGTAATGTTGTGGTTGTAGTAGTAATGTTGTGGTTGTAGTAGTAATGTTGTTGTTGTAGTAGTAATGTTGTGGTTGTAGTAGTAATGTTGTGGTTGTAGTAGTAATGTTGTGGTTGTAGTAGTAATGTTGTAGTGGTAATGTTGTGGTTGTAGTAGTAATGTTGTGGTTGTAGTAGTAATGTTGTGGTTGTAGTAGTAATGTTGTGGTTGTAGTAGTAATGTTGTGGTTGTAGTAGTAATGTTGTGGTTGTAGTAGTAATGTTGTGGTTGTAGTAGTAATGTTGTGGTTGTAGTGGTAATGTTGTGGTTGTAGTAGTAATGTTGTGGTTGTAGTAGTAATGTTGTGGTTGTAGTAGTAATGTTGTGGTTGTAGTAGTAATGTTGTGGTTGTAGTAGTAATGTTGTGGTTGTAGTAGTAATGTTGTGGTTGTAGTAGTAATGTTGTGGTTGTAGTAGTAATGTTGTGGTTGTAGTAGTAATGTTGTTGTTGTAGTAGTAATGTTGTGGTTGTAGTAGTAATGTTGTGGTTGTAGTAGTAATGTTGTGGTTGTAGTAGTAATGTTGTGGTTGTAGTAGTAATGTTGTGGTTGTAGTAGTAATGTTGTGGTTGTAGTAGTAATGTTGTTGTTGTAGTAGTAATGTTGTGGTTGTAGTAGTAATGTTGTGGTTGTAGTAGTAATGTTGTGGTTGTAGTAGTAATGTTGTTGTTGTAGTAGTAATGTTGTTGTTGTAGTAGTAATGTTGTGGTTGTAGTAGTAATGTTGTGGTTGTAGTAGTAATGTTGTGGTTGTAGTAGTAATGTTGTGGTTGTAGTAGTAATGTTGTTGTTGTAGTAGTAATGTTGTGGTTGTAGTAGTAATGTTGTGGTTGTAGTAGTAATGTTGTGGTTGTAGTAGTAATGTTGTGGTTGTAGTAGTAATGTTGTGGTTGTAGTAGTAATGTTGTGGTTGTAGTAGTAATGTTGTGGTTGTAGTAGTAATGTTGTGGTTGTAGTAGTAATGTTGTGGTTGTAGTAGTAATGTTGTGGTTGTAGTAGTAATGTTGTGGTTGTAGTAGTAATGTTGTGGTTGTAGTAGTAATGTTGTGGTTGTAGTAGTAATGTTGTGGTTGTAGTAGTAATGTTGTGGTTGTAGTAGTAATGTTGTGGTTGTAGTAGTAATGTTGTGGTTGTAGTAGTGATGTTGTGGTTGTAGTAGTAATGTTGTGGTTGTAGTAGTGATGTTGTGGTTGTAGTAGTAATGTTGTGGTTGTAGTAGTAATGTTGTTGTTGTAGTAGTAATGTTGTGGTTGTAGTAGTAATGTTGTGGTTGTAGTAGTAATGTTGTGGTTGTAGTAGTAATGTTGTGGTTGTAGTAGTAATGTTGTGGTTGTAGTGGTAATGTTGTGGTTGTAGTAGTAATGTTGTGGTTGTAGTAGTAATGTTGTGGTTGTAGTAGTAATGTTGTGGTTGTAGTAGTAATGTTGTTGTTGTAGTAGTAATGTTGTAGTAGTAATGTTGTGGTTGTAGTAGTAATGTTGTGGTTGTAGTAGTAATGTTGTGGTTGTAGTTGTAATGTTGTGGTGTTGTTGTAGCAATGTTGTAGTAGTAATGTTGTGGTTGTAGTAGTAATGTTGTGGTTGTAGTGGTAATGTTGTGGTTGTAGTAGTAATGTTGTGGTTGTAGTAGTAATGTTGTAGTAGTAATGTTGTGGTTGTAGTAGTAATGTTGTGGTTGTAGTAGTAATGTTGTGGTTGTAGTAGTAATGTTGTGGTTGTAGTAGTAATGTTGTTGTTGTAGTAGTAATGTTGTAGTAGTAATGTTGTGGTTGTAGTAGTAATGTTGTGGTTGTAGTGGTAATGTTGTGGTTGTAGTAGTAATGTTGTGGTTGTAGTAGTAATGTTGTGGTTGTAGTAGTAATGTTGTGGTTGTAGTAGTAATGTTGTGGTTGTAGTAGTAATGTTGTGGTTGTAGTAGTAATGTTGTGGTTGTAGTAGTAATGTTGTGGTTGTAGTAGTAATGTTGTGGTTGTAGTAGTAATGTTGTGGTTGTAGTAGTAATGTTGTGGTTGTAGTAGTAATGTTGTGGTTGTAGTAGTAATGTTGTGGTTGTAGTAGTAATGTTGTGGTTGTAGTAGTAATGTTGTGGTTGTAGTAGTAATGTTGTGGTTGTAGTAGTAATGTTGTGGTTGTAGTAGTAATGTTGTGGTTGTAGTAGTAATGTTGTGGTTGTAGTAGTAATGTTGTGGTTGTAGTAGTAATGTTGTGGTTGTAGTAGTAATGTTGTGGTTGTAGTAGTAATGTTGTGGTTGTAGTAGTAATGTTGTGGTTGTAGTAGTAATGTTGTGGTTGTAGTAGTAATGTTGTGGTTGTAGTAGTAATGTTGTGGTTGTAGTAGTAATGTTGTGGTTGTAGTAGTAATGTTGTGGTTGTAGTAGTAATGTTGTGGTTGTAGTAGTAATGTTGTGGTTGTAGTAGTAATGTTGTGGTTGTAGTAGTAATGTTGTGGTTGTAGTAGTAATGTTGTGGTTGTAGTAGTAATGTTGTGGTTGTAGTAGTAATGTGTGGTTGTAGTAGTAATGTTGTGGTTGTAGTAGTAATGTTGTGGTTGTAGTGGTAATGTTGTGGTTGTAGTAGTAATGTTGTGGTTGTAGTAGTAATGTTGTGGTTGTAGTAGTAATGTTGTGGTTGTAGTAGTAATGTTGTGGTTGTAGTAGTAATGTTGTGGTTGTAGTAGTAATGTTGTGGTTGTAGTAGTAATGTTGTGGTTGTAGTAGTAATGTTGTGGTTGTAGTAGTAATGTTGTGGTTGTAGTAGTAATGTTGTTGTAGTAGTAATGTTGTGGTTGTAGTAGTAATGTTGTGGTTGTAGTAGTAATGTTGTGGTTGTAGTAGTAATGTTGTAGTAGTAATGTTGTGGTTGTAGTAGTAATGTTGTGGTTGTAGTAGTAATGTTGTGGTTGTAGTAGTAATGTTGTGGTTGTAGTAGTAATGTTGTTGTTGAAATGTTGTGGTTGTAGTAGTAATGTTGTGGTTGTAGTAGTAATGTTGTAGTAGTAATGTTGTGGTTGTAGTAGTTTGTAGTAGTAATGTTGTGGTTGTAGTAGTAATGTTGTGGTTGTAGTAGTAATGTTGTGGTTGTAGTAGTAATGTTGTGGTTGTAGTAGTAATGTTGTGGTTGTAGTAGTAATGTTGTTGTTGTAGTAGTAATGTTGTGGTTGTAGTAGTAATGTTGTGGTTGTAGTGGGAATGTTGTGGTTGTAGTGGTAATGTTGTGGTTGTAGTAGTAATGTTGTGGTTGTAGTAGTAATGTTGTGGTTGTAGTAGTAATGTTGTGGTTGTAGTAGTAATGTTGTGGTTGTAGTAGTAATGTTGTGGTTGTAGTAGTAATGTTGTTGTTGTAGTAGTAATGTTGTGGTTGTAGTAGTAATGTTGTGGTTGTGGTGTAGTGTTGTTGTTGTTGTGTTGTTGTTGTGGTAATGTTGTTGTTGTGGTAATGTTGTTGTGGTAATGTTGTTGTTGTGGCAATGTTGTTGTTGTGGTAATGTTGTTGTTGTGGCAATGTTGTTGTTGTGGTAATGTTGTTGTTGTTGTGGTAATGTTGTTGTGGTAATGTTGTTGTTGTGGTAATGTTGTGGTAATGTTGTTGTTGTTGTGGTCATGTTGTTGTTGTGGCAATGTTGTTGTTGTGATAATGTGTTGTTGTTGTGGTAATGTTGTTGTTGTGGTAATGTTGTTGTGTTGTTGTTGTGGTAATGTTGTTGTTGTGGCAATGTTGTTGTTGTGGTAATGTTGTTGTTGTGTAATGTTGTTGTTGTGTTAATGTTGTAATGTGTTGGGTAATGTTGTGGTAATGTTGTTGTTGTTGTGGTCATGTTGTTGTTGTGGCAATGTTGTTGTTGTGATAATGTGTTGTTGTTGTTGTGGTAATGTTGTTGTGGTAATGTTGTTGTTGTTGTGGTAATGTTGTGGTAATGTGGTTGTTGTTGTGGTAATGTTGTTGTAATGTTAGACTCAATGTGGGCCCAGGGCTTCGTCTGCTGGGTCACAACACTTGGCTCACCAGGACTCACCGCTCACCCGGTGAGGGTGAGGGTGAGCGGTGAGGGGAGGGGGGAGGGGCGAGCCGAGGGGGAGGAGCTACAGCACCCCACCATCGCGCGCCTGCTCAGCCAATGGGAGACGAGGTCGTGACCTCCGCGGTGATGGTGGTGATGATGATGATGGTGAGTGGGTGGGTGAGTGGGTGGGTGGGTGAGTGGGTGGGTGAGTGGGTGGGTGAGTGGGTGGGTGGGTGAGTGAGGAGTAGGTGGGGGGGGGGGGTCTCCTCTCTCCCCGTGTCTCTCTCCACGTGTCTCTCTCCACGTGTCTCTCTCCCCGTGTCTCTCTCTCCCCGTGTCTCTCTCCCCGTGTCTCTCCCCCGTGTCTCTCTCCACGTGTCTCTCTCCACGTGTCTCTCTCTCCACGTGTCTCTCTCTCCCCGTGTCTCTCTCCACGTGTCTCTCTCCCCGTGTCTCTCTCCACGTGTCTCTCTCTCCCCGTGTCTCTCTCCC
>NW_027422648.1:0-120000 GCF_048934315.1 Petromyzon marinus
CTCCGTTCGTTGAGTGACCTTGGTGAGTGACCTGGTGAGTGACTTGGTGAGTGACTTGTGTGAGTGACCTGGTGAGTGACCTGGTGAGTGACTTGGTGAGTGACTTGGTGAGTGACTTGGTGAGTGCCCTGTGAGTGACTTGGTGAGTGACCTGGTGAGTGACTTGGTGAGTGACTTGGTGAGTGACCTGGTGAGTGACCTGGTGAGTGACTTGGTGAGTGACTTGGTGAGTGACCTGGTGAGTGACTTGGTGAGTGACTTGGTGAGTGACCTGGTGAGTGACTTGGTGAGTGACTTGGTGAGTGACCTGGTGAGTGACTTGGTGAGTGACTTGGTGAGTGACCTGGTGAGTGACTTGGTGAGTGACTAGCACTTGGTGAGTGACTTGGTGAGTGACTTGGTGAGTGACCTGGTGAGTGACTTGGTGAGTGACTTGGTGAGTGACCTGGTGAGTGACATGGTGAGTGACTTGGTGAGTGACTTGGTGAGTGACCTGGTGAGTGACCTGGTGAGTGACTTGGTGAGTGACCTGGTGAGTGACCTTGGTGAGTGACTTGGTGAGTGACTTGGTGAGTGACCTTGGTGAGTGACTTGGTGAGTGACTTGGTGAGTGACCTGGTGAGTGACTTGGTGAGTGACTTGGTGAGTGACTTGGTGAGTGACCTGGTGAGTGACCTGGTGAGTGACTTGGTGAGTGACCTGGTGAGTGACTTGGTGAGTGACCTGGTGAGTGACTTGGTGAGTGACTTGGTGAGTGACTTGGTGAGTGACTTGGTGAGTGACCTGGTGAGTGACTTGGTGAGTGACTTGGTGAGTGACTTGGTGAGTGACCTGGTGAGTGACCTGGTGAGTGACTTGGTGAGTGACTTGGTGAGTGACCTGGTGAGTGACTTGGTGAGTGACTTGGTGAGTGACTTGGTGAGTGACTTGGTGAGTGACCTGGTGAGTGACTTGGTGAGTGACTTGGTGAGTGACTTGGTGAGTGACTGGTGAGTGACCTGGTGAGTGACTTGGTGAGTGACTTGGTGAGTGACCTGGTGAGTGACTTGGTGAGTGACTTGGTGAGTGACTTGGTGAGTGGCTGTGTGACCTGGTGAGTGACCTGGTGAGTGACTTGGTGAGTGACTTGGTGAGTGACCTGGTGAGTGACTTGGTGAGTGACCTGGTGAGTGACTTGGTGAGTGACCTGGGTGAGTGACTTGGTGAGTGACTTGGTGAGTGACCTGGTGAGTGACTTGGTGAGTGACTTGGTGAGTGACTTGGTGGAGTGACTTGGTGAGTGACCTGGTGAGTGACTTGGTGAGTGACTTGGTGAGTGACCTGGTGAGTGACTTGGTGAGTGACCTGGTGAGTGACTTGGTGAGTGACTTGGTGAGTGACTTGGTGAGTGACTTGGTGAGTGACTTGGTGAGTGACCTGGTGAGTGACTTGGTGAGTGACTTGGTGAGTGACTTGGTGAGTGACTTGGTGAGTGACCTGGTGAGTGACTTGGTGAGTGACTTGGTGAGTGACCTGGTGAGTGACCTGGTGAGTGACTTGGTGAGTAACATGGTGAGTGACCTGGTGAGTGACTTGGTGAGTGACTTGGTGAGTGACCTGGTGAGTGACTTGGTGAGTGACCTGGTGAGTGACCTGGTGAGTGACTTGGTGAGTGACCTGGTGAGTGACTTGGTGAGTGACCTGGTGAGTGACCTTGGTGAGTGACTTGGTGAGTGACCTGGTGAGTGACCTTGGTGAGTGACTTGGTGAGTAACTTGGTGAGTGACCTGGTGAGTGACTTGGTGAGTGACCTGGTGAGTGACTTGGTGAGTGGACTTGGTGGAGTAACTTGGTGAGTGACCTTGGTGAGTGACTTGGTGAGTGACCTGGTGAGTGACTTGGTGAGTGACTTGGTGAGTGACCTGGTGAGTGACTGGTGAGTGACTTGGTGAGTGACTTGGTGAGTGACCTGGTGAGTGACTTGGTGAGTGACTTGGTGAGTGACCTGGTGAGTGACTTGGTGAGTGACTTGGTGAGTGACCTGGTGAGTGACTTGGTGAGTGACTTGGTGAGTGACTTGGTGAGTGACCTGGTGAGTGACTTGGTGAGTGACTTGGTGAGTGACCTGGTGAGTGACTTGGTGAGTGACCTGGTGAGTGACTTGGTGAGTGACTTGGTGAGTGACTTGGTGAGTGACCTGGTGAGTGACTTGGTGAGTGACCTGGTGAGTGACTTGGTGAGTGACTTGGTGAGTGACCTGGTGAGTGACTTGGTGAGTGACCTTGTGAGTGACTTGGTGAGTGACTTGTGACTTGGTGAGTGACCTGGTGAGTGACTTGGTGAGTGACTTGGTGAGTGACTTGGTGAGTGACTTGGTGATGACCCGGGAGGACCTGGTGAGTGACTTGGTGAGTGACCTGGTGAGTGACTTGGTGAGTGACTTGGTGAGTGACCTTGTGTTGTAGTGGACGTGTGGTGAGTGACCTGGTGAGTGACTTGGTGAGTGACTTGGTGAGTGACTTGGTGAGTGACTTGGTGAGTGACCTGGTGAGTGACTTGGTGAGTGACTTGGTGAGTGACTTGGTGAGTGACCTGGTGAGTGACTTGGTGAGTGACTTGGTGAGTGACCTGGTGAGAGACTTGGTGAGTGACTTGGTGAGTGACCTGGTGAGTGACTGGTGAGTGACCTGGTGAGTGACTTGGTGAGTGACTGGTGAGTGACCTGGTGAGTGACTTGGTGAGTGACTTGGTGAGTGACCTGGTGAGTGACTTGGTGAGTGACCTGGTGAGTGACCTGGTGAGTGACTTGGTGAGTGACTTGGTGAGTGACTTGGTGAGTGACTTGGTGAGTGACTGGTGAGTGACTTGGTGAGTGACTTGGTGAGTGACCTGGTGAGTGACTTGGTGAGTGACCTTGGTGAGTGACCTGGTGAGTGACTTGGTGAGTGACTTGGTGAGTGACTTGGTGAGTGACCCGGTGAGTGACTTGGTGAGTGACTTGGTGAGTGACTTGGTGAGTGACCTGGTGAGTGACTGGTGAGTGACTTGGTGAGTGACTTGGTGAGTGACTTGGTGAGTGACCTTGGTGAGTCACCTGGTGAGTGACTTGGTGAGTGACTTGGTGAGTGACCTGGTGAGTGACTTGGTGAGTGACTTGGTGAGTGACTTGGTGAGTGACCTGGTGAGTGACTTGGTGAGTGACTTGGTGAGTGACCTGGTGAGTGACTTGGTGAGTGACCTGGTGAGTGACCTGGTGAGTGACTTGGTGAGTGACTTGGTGAGTGACTTGGTGAGTGACCTGGTGAGTGACCTGGTGAGTGACTTGGTGAGTGACTTGGTGAGTGACTTGGTGAGTGACCTGGTGAGTGACTTGGTGAGTGACCTGGTGAGTGACTTGGTGAGTGACCTGGTGAGTGACTTGGTGAGTGACCTGGTGAGTGACTTGGTGAGTGACTTGTGAGTGACTTGGTAAGTCACCTGGTGAGTGACTTGGTGAGTGACTTGGTGAGTGACTTGGTGAGTGACCTGGTGAGTGACTTGGTGAGTGACCTGGTGAGTGACTTGGTGAGTGACCTGGTGAGTGACTTGGTGAGTGACTTGGTGAGTGACTTGGTGAGTGACCTGGTGAGTGACCTGGTGAGTGACTTGGTGAGTGACTTGGTGAGTGACCTGGTGAGTGACTTGGTGAGTGACTTGGTGAGTGACTTGGTGAGTGACCTGGTGAGTGACTTGGTGAGTGACCTGGTGAGTGACTTGGTGAGTGACCTGGTGAGTGACTTGGTGAGTGACTTGGTGAGTGACTCTGGTGAGTGACTTGGTGAGTGACCTGGTGAGTGACCTGGTGAGTGACTTGGTGAGTGACCTGGTGAGTGACTTGGTGAGTGACCTGGTGAGTGACTTGTGAGTGACCTGGTGAGTGACTTGGTGAGTAACTTGGTGAGTGACCTGGTGAGTGACTTGGTGAGTGACTTGGTGAGTGACCTGGTGAGTGACTTGGTGAGTGACCTGGTGAGTGACTTGGTGTGTGACCTGGTGAGTGACTTGGTGAGTGACTTGGTGAGTGACTTGGTGAGTGACCTGGTGAGTGACCTGGTGAGTGACTTGGTGAGTGACCTGGTGAGTGACTTGGTGAGTGACCTGGTGAGTGACTTGGTGAGTGACCTGGTGAGTGACTTGGTGAGTGACTTGGTGAGTACCTGGTGAGTGACCTGGTGAGTGACCTGGTGAGTGACTTGGTGAGTGACTTGGTGAGTGACTTGGTGAGTGACCTGGTGAGTGACTTGGTGAGTGACCTGGTGAGTGACTTGGTGAGTGACTTGCTGAGTGACTTGGTGAGTCACCTGGTGAGTGACCTGGTGAGTGACTTGGTGAGTGACCTGGTGAGTGACCTGGTGAGTGACCTGGTGAGTAACCTGGTGAGTGACTTGGTGAGTGACTTGGTGAGTGAGTGACTTGGTGAGTGACTTGGTGAGTGACTTGGTGAGTGACCTGGTGAGTGACCTGGTGAGTGACTTGGTGAGTGACCTGGTGAGTGACTTGGTGAGTGACCTGGTGAGTGACTTGGTGAGTGACTTGGTGAGTGACCTGGTGAGTGACTTGGTGAGTGACCTGGTGAGTGACTTGGTGAGTGACCTGGTGAGTGACTTGGTGAGTGACTTGGTGAGTGACTTGGTGAGTGACTTGGTGAGTGACTTGGTGAGTGACCTGGTGAGTGACTTGGTGAGTGACTTGGTGAGTGACTTGGTGAGTGACTTGGTGAGTGACCTGGTGAGTGACTTGGTGAGTGACTTGGTGAGTGACTTGGTGAGTGACCTGGTGAGTGACTTGGTGAGTGACTTGGTGAGTGACCTGGTGAGTGACCTGGTGAGTGACCTGGTGAGTGACTTGGTGAGTGACCTGGTGAGTGACTTGGTGAGTGACCTGGTGAGTGACCTGGTGAGTGACCTGGTGAGTGACTTGGTGAGTGACCTGGTGAGTGACCTGGTGAGTGACTTGGTGAGTGACCTGGTGAGTGACTTGGTGAGTGACCTGGTGAGTGACTTGGTGAGTGACTTGGTGAGTGACCTGGTGAGTGACTTGGTGAGTGACCTGGTGAGTGACTTGGTGAGTGACCTGGTGAGTGACCTGGTGAGTGACTTGGTGAGTGACTTGGTGAGTGACTTGGTGAGTGACCTGGTGAGTGACTTGGTGAGTGACTTGGTGAGTGACCTGGTGAGTGACTTGGTGAGTGACCTGGTGAGTGACCTGGTGAGTGACTTGGTGAGTGACTTGGTGAGTGACTTGGTGAGTGACTTGGTGAGTGACCTGGTGAGTGACTTGGTGAGTGACTTGGTGAGTGACCTGGTGAGTGACCTGGTGAGTGACTTGGTGAGTGACCTGGTGAGTGACTTGGTGAGTGACCTGGTGAGTGACCTGGTGAGTGACCTGGTGAGTGACTTGGTGAGTGACCTGGTGAGTGACTTGGTGAGTGACTTGGTGAGTGACTTGGTGAGTCACCTGGTGAGTGACTTGGTGAGTGACTTGGTGAGTGACTTGGTGAGTGACCTGGTGAGTGACTTGGTGAGTGACCTGGTGAGTGACTTGGTGAGTGACCTGGTGAGTGACTTGGTGAGTGACTTGGTGAGTGACCTGGTGAGTGACCTGGTGAGTGACTTGGTGAGTGACCTGGTGAGTGACCTGGTGAGTGACCTGGTGAGTGACTTGGTGAGTGACTTGGTGAGTGACTTGGTGAGTGACTTGGTGAGTGACCTGGTGAGTGACTTGGTGAGTGACTTGGTGAGTGACTTGGTGAGTGACCTGGTGAGTGACTTGGTGAGTGACTTGGTGAGTGACCTGGTGAGTGACTTGGTGAGTGACTTGGTGAGTGACTTGGTGAGTGACCTGGTGAGTGACCTGGTGAGTGACCTGGTGAGTGACCTGGTGAGTGGCTTGGTGAGTGACCTGGTGAGTGACTTGGTGAGTGACTTGGTGAGTGACCTGGTGAGTGACCTGGTGAGTGACTTGGTGAGTGACCTGGTGAGTGACTTGGTGAGTGACCTGGTGAGTGACTTGGTGAGTGACTTGGTGAGTGACCTGGTGAGTGACCTGGTGAGTGACCTGGTGAGTGACTTGGTGAGTGACCTGGTGAGTGACTTGGTGAGTGACTTGGTGAGTGACTTGGTGAGTGACCTGGTGATTGACTTGGTGAGTGACCTGGTGAGTAACTTGGTGAGTGACCTGGTGAGTGACCTGGTGAGTGACTTGGTGAGTGACTTGGTGAGTGACTTGGTGAGTGAGTGACCTGGTGAGTGACTTGGTGAGTGACTTGGTGAGTGACCTGGTGAGTGACTTGGTGAGTGACTTGGTGAGTGACTTGGTGAGTGACCTGGTGAGTGACTTGGTGAGTGACTTGGTGAGTGACTTGGTGAGTGAGTGACCTGGTGAGTGACTTGGTGAGTGACTTGGTGAGTGACTTGGTGAGTGACCTGGTGAGTGACTTGGTGAGTGACTTGGTGAGTGACCTGGTGAGTGACTTGGTGAGTGACTTGGTGAGTGACTTGGTGAGTACCTGGTGAGTGACCTGGTGAGTGACCTGGTGAGTGACCTGGTGAGTGACTTGGTGAGTGACCTGGTGAGTGACTTGGTGAGTGACTTGGTGAGTGACCTGGTGAGTGACCTGGTGAGTGACTTGGTGAGTGACCTGGTGAGTGACTTGGTGAGTGACCTGGTGAGTGACTTGGTGAGTGACTTGGTGAGTGACCTGGTGAGTGACCTGGTGAGTGACCTGGTGAGTGACTTGGTGAGTGACCTGGTGAGTGACTTGGTGAGTGACTTGGTGAGTGACTTGGTGAGTGACTTGGTGATTGACTTGGTGAGTGACCTGGTGAGTAACTTGGTGAGTGACCTGGTGAGTGACCTGGTGAGTGACTTGGTGAGTGACTTGGTGAGTGACTTGGTGAGTGAGTGACCTGGTGAGTGACTTGGTGAGTGACTTGGTGAGTGACCTGGTGAGTGACTTGGTGAGTGACTTGGTGAGTGACTTGGTGAGTGACTTGGTGAGTGACCTGGTGAGTGACTTGGTGAGTGACCTGGTGAGTGACTTGGTGAGTGACCTGGTGAGTGACTTGGTGAGTGACCTGGTGAGTGACTTGGTGAGTGACTTGGTGAGTGACCTGGTGAGTGACTTGGTGAGTGACTTGGTGAGTGACCTGGTGAGTGACTTGGTGAGTGACTTGGTGAGTGACTTGGTGAGTGACTTGGTGAGTGACTTGGTGAGTCACCTGGTGAGTGACTTGGTGAGTGACTTGGTGAGTGACCTGGTGAGTGACTTGGTGAGTGACTTGGTGAGTGACCTGGTGAGTGACTTGGTGAGTGACCTGGTAAGTGACTTGGTGAGTGACTTGGTGAGTGACTTGGTGAGTGACCTGGTGAGTGACTTGGTGAGTGACCTGGTGAGTGACTTGGTGAGTGACTTGGTGAGTGACCTGGTGAGTGACCTGGTGAGTGACTTGGTGAGTGACTTGGTGAGTGACCTGGTGAGTGACTTGGTGAGTGACCTGGTGAGTGACTTGGTGAGTGACCTGGTGAGTGACTTGGTGAGTGACTTGGTGAGTGACCTGGTGAGTCACCTGGTGAGTGACTTGGTGAGTGACCTGGTGAGTGACTTGGTGAGTGACTTGGTGAGTGACTTGGTGAGTGACCTGGTGAGTGACTTGGTGAGTGACTTGGTGAGTGACCTGGTGAGTGACTTGGTGAGTGACCTGGTGAGTGACTTGGTGAGTGACCTGGTGAGTGACCTGGTGAGTGACTTGGTGAGTGACTTGGTGAGTGACTTGGTGAGTGACCTGGTGAGTGACTTGGTGAGTGACTTGGTGAGTGACTTGGTGAGTGACTTGGTGAGTGACCTGGTGAGTGACTTGGTGAGTGACTTGGTGAGTGACTTGGTGAGTGACCTGGTGAGTGACTTGGTGAGTGACTTGGTGAGTGACCTGGTGAGTGACTTGGTGAGTGACTTGGTGAGTGACTTGGTGAGTGACTTGGTGAGTGACTTGGTGAGTGACCTGGTGAGTGACTTGGTGAGTGACCTGGTGAGTGACTTGGTGAGTGACTTGGTGAGTGACTTGGTGAGTGACCTGGTGAGTGACTTGGTGAGTGACCTGGTGAGTGACTTGGTGAGTGACTTGGTGAGTGACCTGGTGAGTGACCTGGTGAGTGACTTGGTGAGTGACCTGGTGAGTGACTTGGTGAGTGACCTGGTGAGTGACTTGGTGAGTGACCTGGTGAGTGACTTGGTGAGTGACTTGGTGAGTGACCTGGTGAGTCACCTGGTGAGTGACTTGGTGAGTGACTTGGTGAGTGACTTGGTGAGTGACCTGGTGAGTGACTTGGTGAGTGACTTGGTGAGTGACTTGGTGAGTGACCTGGTGAGTGACTTGGTGAGTGACTTGGTGAGTGACCTGGTGAGTGACTTGGTGAGTGACCTGGTGAGTGACTTGGTGAGTGACCTGGTGAGTGACCTGGTGAGTGACTTGGTGAGTGACTTGGTGAGTGACTTGGTGAGTGACTTGGTGAGTGACTTGGTGAGTGACTTGGTGAGTGACCTGGTGAGTGACTTGGTGAGTGACTTGGTGAGTGACTTGGTGAGTGACCTGGTGAGTGACTTGGTGAGTGACTTGGTGAGTGACTTGGTGAGTGACCTGGTGAGTGACCTTATGAGTGACTTGGTGAGTGACTTGGTGAGTGACTTGGTGAGTGACCTGGTGAGTGACATGGTGAGTGACCTGGTGAGTGACTTGGTGAGTGACCTGGTGAGTGACTTGGTGAGTGACTTGGTGAGTGACCTGGTGAGTGACTTGGTGAGTGACCTCCACCTCTCCCCCCCACTCCCCCCCCACCGTCAGCTCCCTTCACCTTCGGCCCACAATGCACTGCGATCTCGAGCCGACCGACCAATCAGAGGCTAGCGCTCGCCCCACGCGTCCGGCAGGAAGTCTCCCACAATGCACCGGGGGGGCAGCTGCTGCTTCCTGCCGCGTCAATCGCCAGGCACACGGACGCCAGGTAGATAGACAACATCCGGTCTAGATAGACAACACAGAGACACACACATAGACACTCACTGAGACTCACACAGAGACACACACAGAGACACTCACACAGAGACTCACACAGAGACTCACACAGAGACACTCACAGACACCCACAGAGACTCACAGAGACTCACAGAGACACGCAGAGATACACAGACACTCACAGAGATACACAGACACGCACAGAGACTCACAGAGACACACAGAGACTCACAGACACCCACAGAGACTCACAGAGACACACAGAGACACACAGAGACTCACAAAGACCCACAGCGACTCACAGACACCCACAGAGACTCACAGAGACTCACAGAGACCCACAGAGACTCACAGACACCCACAGAGACTCACAGAGACTCAGAGAGACTCACAGACACCCACAGAGACTCACAGAGACACACAGAGACTCACAGAGACACACAGAGACTCACAGAGACACACACAGAGACACACACATAGACACTCACAGAGACTCACACACACACACAGAGACACACACAGAGACACACACAGAGACACGCACAGAGACACACACAGAGACACACACAGACACACACAGAGACACACACATAGACACTCACAGAGACACACACACACAGAGACACACACAGAGACACACACAGAGACACTCACAGAGACACACACAGAGACACACACAGAGACACACAAAGACACACACAGAGACTCACACAGAGACTCACACAGAGACACACACAGAGACACACAGAGACTCACAGAGACTCACAGAGACACACAGAGACTCACAGAGACACACAGAGACTCAGAGAGACTCACAGAGACTCACAGAGACACACAGAGACTCACAGAGACACACAGAGACACTCATAGAGACTCACAGAGACTCACAGAGACACTCACAGAGACACACAGAGACTCACAGAGATACACAGAGACTCACAGAGACACACAGAGACTCACAGAGACTCACAGAGACACACAGAGATACACAGACACTCACAGACACTCACAGAGACACACAGAGACTCACAGAGACCCACAGAGACTCACAGAGACTCACAAAGACTCACAGACACTCACAGAGACTCACAGAGACCCACAGAGACTCACAAAGACTCACAGAGACCCACAGAGACTCACAGACACCCACAGAGACTCACAGAGACTCACAGAGACACACAGAGACTCACAGAGACTCACAGAGACACAGAGATACACAGACACTCACAGAGATACACAGACACTCACAGAGACTCACAGAGACACACAGAGACTCACAGAGACTCACAGAGACACTGAGTCACACAGAGACTCACAGAGACTCACAGAGACACATAGAGACTCAAAGAGACCCACAGAGACTCACAGAGACTCACAAAGACTCACAGAGACACACAGAGACACACAGACACTCACAGAGACTCACAGAGACCCATAGAGACTCACAGAGACACACAGAGACACACAGAGACTCACAGAGACACACAGCGACTCACAGACACCCAAAGAGACTCACAGAGACTCACAGATACCCACAGAGACTCACAGAGACACTCAAAGACACACAGAGACTCACAGAGACTCACAAAGACTCACAGAGACCCACAGAGACTCACAGAGACTCACAGACACCCACAGAGACTCACAGAGACTCACAGAGCCTCACAGAGACACACAGCGACTCACAGAGACTCACAAAGACTCACAGAGAAACACAGAGACTCACAGAGACTCACAGACACCCAGAGAGACTCACAGACACCCACAGACACCCACAGAGACTCACAGAGACTCACAGAGACCCACAGAGACTCACAGAGACCCACAGAGACTCACAGACACACAGAGACACACAGAGACTCACAGAGACTCACAGAGACACTCAGAGACACACAGAGACTCACAGAGACGCACAGAGACTCACAGAGACTCACAGACACCCAGAGAGACTCACAGACACCCACAGACACCCACAGAGACTCACAGAGACTCACAGACACACAGAGACACACAAAGACTCACAGAGACTCACAGAGACTCACAGAGACCCACAGAGACTCACAGAGACTCACAGACACCCACAGAGACTCACAGAGACTCACAGAGGCCCACAGAGACTCACAGAGACTCACAGACACCCACAGAGACTCACAGAGACTCACAGAGACTCACAGACACCCACAGAGACTCACAGAGACACACAGAGACTCACACAGAGACCCACAGAGACTCACAGAGACCCACAGAGACTCACAGAGACCCACAGAGACTCACAGACACACAGAGACACACAGAGACTCACAGAGACTCACAGAGACACTCAGAGACACACAGAGACTCACAGAGACGCACAGAGACTCACAGAGACTCACAGAGAATCACAGACACCCACAGAGACTCACAGACACCCACAGACACCCACAGAGACTCACAGAGACTCACAGACACACAGAGACACAAAGACTCACAGAGACTCACAGAGACTCACAGACACCCACAGAGACTCACAGAGACACACAGAGACTCACAGAGACTCACAGAGACTCACAGAGACACACAGAGACCCACAGAGACTCACAGAGACCCACAGAGACTCACAGACACCCACAGAGACTCACAGAGACTCACAGACACTCACAGAGACACACAGAGACTCACAGAGACTCACAGAGACACTCAGAGACCCACAGAGACTCACAGAGACTCACAGACACTCACAGAGACACACAGAGACTCACAGAGACTCACAGAGACACTCAGAGACCCACAGAGACTCACAGAGACTCACAGACACGCACAGAGACTCAAGTAGACCCACAGAGACCCACAGAGACTCACAGACACCCACAGAGACTCACAGAGACCCACAGAGACTCACAGAGACTCACAGACACCCACAGAGACTCACACAGACTCACAGAGACACACAGAAACTCACAGAGACTCACAGAGACACACAGAGTCACACAGAGACTCACAGAGACACACAGAGACGCACAGAGACGCACAGAGACTCACGGAGACTCACAGAGACTCACAGACACCCACAGACACCCACAGAGACTCACAGAGACTCACAGACACACAGAGACACATAAAGACTCACAGAGACTCACAGAGACTCACAGACACCCGCAGAGACTCACAGAGACACACAGAGACTCACAGAGACTCACAGATACCCACAGAGACTCACAGAGACTCACATATACCCACAGAGACGCACATAGATGCACAAAGACTCACAGACACTCACAGAGACTCACAAAGACCCACAGAGACTCACAGAGACACACAGAGACACACAGAGACTCACAGAGACACACAGAGACTTACAGAGACCCACAGCGACTCACAGACACCCACAGAGACTCACAGAGACTCACAGACACCCACAGAGACTCATAGAGACTTACAGACACCCACAAAGACTCACAGAGACTCACAGAGACACACAGAGACTCACAGAGACACTCACAGAGACTCACAGAGACTCACAGAGACTCACATAGAGACACACAGAGACACTCACAGAGACACACAGAGACTCACAGAGACTCACAGACACCCACAGAGACTCACAGAGACACACAGAGACCCACAGAGCCTCACAGAGACACACAGAGACTCACAGAGACACACAGAGACACACAAAGACTCACAGACACCCACAGAGACTCACAGAGACACTCACAGAGACACACAGAGACTCACAGACACCCACAGAGACTCACAGAGACTCACAGAGACACACAGAGACTCACAGAGACTCACAGAGACACACAGAGACTCACAGACACCCACAGAGACTCACAGAGACACACAAAGACTCACAGACACCCACAGAGGCTCACAGAGACACATAGAGACTCACAGAGACTCAGAGACACCCACAGAGACTCACAGAGACTCACAGACACCCACAGAGACTCACAGAGACTCACAGAGACACACAGAAACACACAGAGACTCACAAAGACCCACAGCGACTCACAGACACCCACAGAGACTCACAGAGACTCACAGAGACCCACAGAGACTCACAGACACACACAGAGACTCACAGAGACACACAGAGACTCACAGAGACACACAGAGACTCACAGAGACACTCACAGAGACTCACAGAGACTCACAGAGACTCACAGAGACTCACACAGAGACTCACAGAGACACACAGAGACTCCCAGAGCCTCACAGAGACACACAGAGACTCACAGAGACTCACAAAGACTCACAGAGACTCACAGAGACTCACAGAGACACACAGAGACACACACAGATACACACACAGAGACTCACACAGAGACACACACAGAGACACCCACAGAGACTCACAGAGACTCACAAAGACTCACAGAGACTCAGAGAGACACACAGAGACTCACAGAGACACACAGAGATACACAGACACTCACAGAGACACACAGAAACTCACAGAGACTCACAGAGACACACAGAGTCACACAGAGACTCACAGAGACACACAGAGACGCACAGAGACTCACATAGACACACAGAGACACACAGAGACATACTGAGACCCACAGAGACACACAGAGACTCACAGAGACCCACAGAGACTCACAGACACCCACAGAGACTCACAGAGACTCACAGAGACCCACAGAGACTCACAGAGACTCACAGACACCCACAGAGACTCACACAGACTCACAGAGAGACACAGAAACTCACAGAGACTCACAGAGACACACAGAGTCATACAGAGACTCACAGAGACACACAGAGACGCACAGAGACTCACAGAGACTCACAGAGACTCACAGAGACTCACAGACACCCACAGAGACTCACAGACACCCACAGACACCCACAGAGACTCACAGAGACTCACAGACACACAGAGACACATAAAGACTCACAGAGACTCACAGAGACTCACAGACACCCACAGAGACGCACAGAGACACACAGAGACTCACAGAGACTCACAGAGACTCACAGAGACACACAGAGACCCACAGAGACTCACAGAGACCCACAGAGACTCACAGACACCCACAGAGACTCAAGGAGACTCACAGAGACACACAGAGATACACAGACACTCACAGAGACACACAGAAACTCACAGAGACTCACAGAGACACACAGAGTCACACAGAGACTCACAGAGACACACAGAGACGCACAGAGACTCACATAGACACACAGAGACACACAGAGACATACAGAGACCCACAGAGACACACAGAGACTCACAGAGACCCACAGAGACTCACAGACACCCACAGCGACTCACAGAGACTCACAGAGACCCACAGAGACTCACAGACACCCACAGAGACTCACAGAGCCTCACAGAGACCCACAGAGACTCACAGAGACTCACAGACACCCACAGAGACTCACAGAGACTCACAGAGACTCACAGACACCCACAGAGACTCACAGAGACACACAGAGACTCACACAGAGACCCACAGAGACTCACAGAGACCCACAGAGACTCACAGAGACCCACAGAGACTCACAGACACACAGAGACACACAGAGACTCACAGAGACTCACAGAGACACTCAGAGACACACAGAGACTCACAGAGACGCACAGAGACTCACAGAGACTCACAGAGAATCACAGACACCCACAGAGACTCACAGACACCCACAGACACCGACAGAGACTCACAGAGACTCACAGACACACAGAGACACAAAGACTCACAGAGACTCACATAGACTCACAGACACCCACAGAGACTCACAGAGACACACAGAGACTCACAGAGACTCACAGAGACTCACAGAGACACACAGAGACCCACAGAGACTCACAGAGACCCACAGAGACTCACAGACACCCACAGAGACTCACAGAGACTCACAGACACTCACAGAGACACACAGAGACTCACAGAGACTCACAGAGACACTCAGAGACCCACAGAGACTCACAGAGACCCACAGAGACTCACAGACACCCACAGAGACTCACATAGACCCACAGAGACCCACAGAGACTCACAGACACCCACAGAGACTCACAGAGACTCACAGAGACCCACAGAGACTCACAGAGACTCACAGACACCCACAGAGACTCACACAGACTCACAGAGACACACAGAAACTCACAGAGACTCACAGAGACACACAGAGTCACACAGAGACTCACAGAGACACACAGAGACGCACAGAGACGCACAGAGACTCACAGAGACTCACAGAGACTCACAGACACCCACAGAGACTCACAGACACCCACAGACACCCACAGAGACTCACAGAGACTCACAGACACACAGAGACACATAAAGACTCACAGAGACTCACAGAGACTCACAGACACCCGCAGAGACTCACAGAGACACACAGAGACTCACAGAGACTCACAGACACTCACAGAGTCACACAGAGACTCACAGAGACTCACAGATACCCACAGAGACTCACAGAGACTCACATATACCCACAGAGACGCACATAGACTCACAGACACTCACAGAGACTCACAAAGACCCACAGAGACTCACAGAGACACACAGAGACACACAGAGACTCACAGAGACACACAGAGACTTACAGAGACCCACAGCGACTCACAGACACCCACAGAGACTCACAGAGACACACAGAGACACTCATAGAGACTCACAGAGACTCACAGAGACACTCACAGAGACACACAGAGACTCACAGAGATACACAGAGACTCACAGAGACACACAGAGACTCACAGAGACTCACAGAGACACACAGAGATACACAGACACTCACAGACACTCACAGAGACACACAGAGACTCACAGAGACCCACAGAGACTCACAGAGTCTCACAAAGACTCACAGACACTCACAGAGACTCACAGAGACCCACAGAGACTCACAAAGACTCACAGAGACCCACAGAGACTCACAGACACCCACAGAGACTCACAGAGACTCACAGAGACACACAGAGACTCACAGAGACTCACAGAGACACAGAGATACACAGACACTCACAGAGATACACAGACACTCACAGAGACTCACAGAGACACACAGAGACTCACAGAGACTCACAGAGACACTGAGTCACACAGAGACTCACAGAGACACATAGAGACTCAAAGAGACCCACAGAGACTCACAGAGACTCACAAAGACTCACAGAGACACACAGAGACACACAGACACTCACAGAGACTCACAGAGACCCATAGAGACTCACAGAGACACACAGAGACACACAGAGACTCACAGAGACACACAGCGACTCACAGACACCCAAAGAGACTCACAGAGACTCACAGATACCCACAGAGACTCACAGAGACACTCAAAGACACACAGAGACTCACAGAGACTCACAAAGACTCACAGAGACCCACAGAGACTCACAGAGACTCACAGACACCCACAGAGACTCACAGAGACTCACAGAGCCTCACAGAGACACACAGCGACTCACAGAGACTCACAAAGACTCACAGAGAAACACAGAGACTCACAGAGACTCACAGACACCCAGAGAGACTCACAGACACCCACAGACACCCACAGAGACTCACAGAGACTCACAGAGACCCACAGAGACTCACAGAGACCCACAGAGACTCACAGACACACAGAGACACACAGAGACTCGCAGGAACTCACAGAGACACTCAGAGACACACAGAGACTCACAGAGACGCACAGAGACTCACAGAGACTCACAGACACCCAGAGAGACTCACAGACACCCACAGACACCCACAGAGACTCACAGAGACTCACAGACACACAGAGACACACAAAGACTCACAGAGACTCACAGAGACTCACAGAGACCCACAGAGACTCACAGAGACTCACAGACACCCACAGAGACTCACAGAGACTCACAGAGACCCACAGAGACTCACAGAGACTCACAGACACCCACAGAGACTCACAGAGACTCACAGAGACTCACAGAGACCCACAGAGACTCACAGAGACCCACAGAGACTCACAGAGACCCACAGAGACTCACAGACACACAGAGACACACAGAGACTCACAGAGACTCACAGAGACACTCAGAGACACACAGAGACTCACAGAGACGCACAGAGACTCACAGAGACTCACAGAGAATCACAGACACCCACAGAGACTCACAGACACCCACAGACACCCACAGAGACTCACAGAGACTCACAGACACACAGAGACACAAAGACTCACAGAGACTCACAGAGACTCACAGACACCCACAGAGACTCACAGAGACACACAGAGACTCACAGAGACTCACAGAGACTCACAGAGACACACAGAGACCCACAGAGACTCACAGAGACCCACAGAGACTCACAGACACCCACAGAGACTCACAGAGACTCACAGACACTCACAGAGACACACAGAGACTCACAGAGACACTCAGAGACCCACAGAGACTCACAGAGACCCACAGAGACTCACAGACACGCACAGAGACTCAAGTAGACCCACAGAGACCCACAGAGACTCACAGACACCCACAGAGACTCACAGAGACTCACAGAGACCCACAGAGACTCACAGAGACTCACAGACACCCACAGAGACTCACACAGACTCACAGAGACACACAGAAACTCACAGAGACTCACAGAGACACACAGAGTCACACAGAGACTCACAGAGACACACAGAGACGCACAGAGACGCACAGAGACTCACAGAGACTCACAGACACCCACAGAGACTCACAGACACCCACAGACACCCACAGAGACTCACAGAGACTCACAGACACACAGAGACACATAAAGACTCACAGAGACTCACAGAGACTCACAGACACCCGCAGAGACTCACAGAGACACACAGAGACTCACAGAGACTCACAGACACTCACAGAGTCACACAGAGACTCACAGAGACTCACAGATACCCACAGAGACTCACAGAGACTCACATATACCCACAGATACGCACATAGACGCACAAAGACTCACAGACACTCACAGAGACTCACAAAGACCCACAGAGACTCACAGAGACACACAGAGACACACAGAGACTCACAGAGACACACAGAGACTTACAGAGACCCACAGCGACTCACAGACACCCACAGAGACTCACAGAGACTCACAGACACCCACAGAGACTCATAGAGACTTACAGACACCCACAAAGACTCACAGAGACTCACAGAGACACACAGAGACTCACAGAGACACTCACAGAGACTCACAGAGACTCACAGAGACTCACATAGAGACACACAGAGACACTCACAGAGACACACAGAGACTCACAGAGACTCATAGACACCCACAGAGACTCACAGAGACACACAGAGACCCACAGAGCCTCACAGAGACACACAGAGACTCACAGAGACACACAGAGACACACAAAGACTCACAGACACCCACAGAGACTCACAGAGACACTCACAGAGACACACAGAGACTCACAGACACCCACAGAGACTCACAGAGACTCACAGAGACACACAGAGACTCACAGAGACTCACAGAGACACACAGAGACTCACAGACACCCACAGAGACTCACAGAGACACACAAAGACTCACAGACACCCACAGAGGCTCACAGAGACACATAGAGACTCACAGAGACTCAGAGACACCCACATTGACTCACAGAGACTCACAGACACCCACAGAGACTCACAGAGACTCACAGAGACACACAGAGACACACAGAGACTCACAAAGACCCACAGCGACTCACAGACACCCACAGAGACTCACAGAGACTCACAGAGACCCACAGAGACTCACAGACACACACAGAGACTCACAGAGACACACAGAGACTCACAGAGACACACAGAGACTCACAGAGACACTCACAGAGACTCACAGAGACTCACAGAGACTCACAGAGACTCACACAGAGACTCACAGAGACACACAGAGACTCCCAGAGCCTCACAGAGACACACAGAGACTCACAGAGACTCACAAAGACTCACAGAGACTCACAGAGACTCACAGAGACACACAGAGACACACACAGATACACACACAGAGACTCACACAGAGACACACACAGAGACACCCACAGAGACTCACAGAGACTCACAAAGACTCACAGAGACTCAGAGAGACACACAGAGACTCACAGAGACACACAGAGATACACAGACACTCACAGAGACACACAGAAACTCACAGAGACTCACAGAGACACACAGAGTCACACAGAGACTCACAGAGACACACAGAGACGCACAGAGACTCACATAGACACACAGAGACACACAGAGACATACTGAGACCCACAGAGACACACAGAGACTCACAGAGACCCACAGAGACTCACAGACACCCACAGAGACTCACAGAGACTCACAGAGACCCACAGAGACTCACAGAGACTCACAGACACCCACAGAGACTCACACAGACTCACAGAGAGACACAGAAACTCACAGAGACTCACAGAGACACACAGAGTCACACAGAGACTCACAGAGACACACAGAGACGCACAGAGACTCACAGAGACTCACAGAGACTCACAGAGACTCACAGAGACACACAGAGACCCACAGAGACTCACAGAGACCCACAGAGACTCACAGACACCCACAGAGACTCACGGAGACTCACAGAGACACACAGAGATACACAGACACTCACAGAGACACACAGAAACTCACAGAGACTCACAGAGACACACAGAGTCACACAGAGACTCACAGAGACACACAGAGACGCACAGAGACTCACATAGACACACAGAGACACACAGAGACATACAGAGACCCACAGAGACACACAGAGACTCACAGAGACCCACAGAGACTCACAGACACCCACAGAGACTCACAGAGACTCACAGAGACCCACAGAGACTCACAGACACCCACAGAGACTCACAGAGCCTCACAGAGACCCACAGAGACTCACAGAGACTCACAGACACCCACAGAGACTCACAGAGACTCACAGAGACTCACAGACACCCACAGAGACTCACAGAGACACACAGAGACTCACACAGAGACCCACAGAGACTCACAGAGACCCACAGAGACTCACAGAGACCCACAGAGACTCACAGACACACAGAGACACACAGAGACTCACAGAGACTCACAGAGACACTCAGAGACACACAGAGACTCACAGAGATGCACAGAGACTCACAGAGACTCACAGAGAATCACAGACACCCACAGAGACTCACAGACACCCACAGACACCCACAGAGACTCACAGAGACTCACAGACACACAGAGACACAAAGACTCACAGAGACTCACAGAGACTCACAGAGACACACAGAGACCCACAGAGACTCACAGAGACCCACAGAGACTCACAGACACCCACAGAGACTCACAGAGACTCACAGACACTCACAGAGACACACAGAGACTCACAGAGACTCACAGAGAAACTCAGAGACCCACAGAGACTCACAGAGACCCACAGAGACTCACAGACACCCACAGAGACTCACATAGACCCACAGAGACCCACAGAGACTCACAGACACCCACAGAGACTCACAGAGACTCACAGAGACCCACAGAGACTCACAGAGACTCACAGACACCCACAGAGACTCACACAGACTCACAGAGACACACAGAAACTCACAGAGACTCACAGAGACACACAGAGTCACACAGAGACTCACAGAGACACACAGAGACGCACAGAGACGCACAGAGACTCACAGAGACTCACAGAGACTCACAGACACCCACAGAGACTCGCAGACACCCACAGACACCCACAGAGACTCACAGAGACTCACAGACACACAGAGACTCATAAAGACTCACAGAGACTCACAGAGACTCACAGACACCCGCAGAGACTCACAGAGACACACAGAGACTCACAGAGACTCACAGACACTCACAGAGTCACACAGAGACTCACAGAGACTCACAGATACCCACAGAGACTCACAGAGACTCACATATACCCACAGAGACGCACATAGACGCACAAAGACTCACAGACACTCACAGAGACTCACAAAGACCCACAGAGACTCACAGAGACACACAGAGACACACAGAGACTCACAGAGACACACAGAGACTTACAGAGACCCACAGCGACTCACAGACACCCACAGAGACTCACAGAGACTCACAGACACCCACAGAGACTCATAGAGACTTACAGACACCCACAAAGACTCACAGAGACTCACAGAGACACACAGAGACTCACAGAGACACTCACAGAGACTCACAGAGACTCACAGAGACTCACATAGAGACACACAGAGACACTCACAGAGACACACAGAGACTCACAGAGACTCACAGACACCCACAGAGACTCACAGAGACACACAGAGACCCACAGAGCCTCACAGAGACACACAGAGACTCACAGAGACACACAGAGACACACAAAGACTCACAGACACCCACAGAGACTCACAGAGACACTCACAGAGACACACAGAGACTCACAGACACCCACAGAGACTCACAGAGACTCACAGAGACACACAGAGACTCACAGAGACTCACAGAGACACACAGAGACTCACAGACACCCACAGAGACTCACAGAGACACACAAAGACTCACAGACACCCACAGAGGCTCACAGAGACACATAGAGACTCAGAGACACCCACAGAGACTCACAGAGACTCACAGACACCCACAGAGACTCACAGAGACTCACAGAGACACACAGAGACACACAGAGACTCACAAAGACCCACAGCGACTCACAGACACCCACAGAGACTCACAGAGACTCACAGAGACCCACAGAGACTCACAGACACCCACAGAGACTCACAGAGACACACAGAGACTCACAGAGACTCACAGAGACACACAGAGTCACACAGAGACTCACAGAGACACACAGAGACGCACAGAGACTCACATAGACACACAGAGACACACAGAGACATACAGAGACCCACAGAGACACACAGAGACTCACAGAGACCCACAGAGACTCACAGACACCCACAGAGACTCACAGAGACTCACAGAGACCCACAGAGACTCACAGACACCCACAGAGACTCACAGAGCCTCACAGAGACCCACAGAGACTCACAGAGACTCACAGACACCCACAGAGACTCACAGAGACTCACAGAGACTCACAGACACCCACAGAGACTCACAGAGACACACAGAGACTCACACAGAGACCCACAGAGACTCACAGAGACCCACAGAGACTCACAGAGACCCACAGAGACTCACAGACACACAGAGACACACAGAGACTCACAGAGACTCACAGAGACACTCAGAGACACACAGAGACTCACAGAGACGCACAGAGACTCACCGAGACTCACAGAGAATCACAGACACCCACAGAGACTCACAGACACCCACAGACACCCACAGAGACTCACAGAGACTCACAGACACACAGAGACACAAAGACTCACAGAGACTCACAGAGACTCACAGACACCCACAGAGACTCACAGAGACACACAGAGACTCACAGAGACTCACAGAGCCTCACAGAGACACACAGAGACCCACAGAGACTAACAGAGACCCACAGAGACTCACAGACACCCACAGAGACTCACAGAGACTCACAGACACTCACAGAGACACACAGAGACTCACAGAGACTCACAGAGACACTCAGAGACCCACAGAGACTCACAGAGACCCACAGAGACTCACAGACACCCACAGAGACTCACATAGACCCACAGAGACCCACAGAGACTCACAGACACCCACAGAGACTCACAGAGACTCACAGAGACCCACAGAGACTCACAGAGACTCACAGACACCCACAGAGACTCACACAGACTCACAGAGACACACAGAAACTCACAGAGACTCACAGAGACACACAGAGTCACACAGAGACTCACAGAGACACACAGAGACGCACAGAGACGCACAGAGACTCACAGAGACTCACAGACACCCACAGAGACTCACAGACACCCACAGACACCCACAGAGACTCACAGAGACTCACAGACACACAGAGACACATAAAGACTCACAGAGACTCACAGAGACTCACAGACACCCGCAGAGACTCACAGAGACACACAGAGACTCACAGAGACTCACAGAGACTCACAGAGTCACACAGAGACTCACAGAGACTCACAGATACCCACAGAGACTCACAGAGACTCACATATACCCACAGAGACGCACATAGACGCACAAAGACTCACAGACACTCACAGAGACTCACAAAGACCCACAGAGACTCACAGAGACACACAGAGACACACAGAGACTCACAGAGACACACAGAGACTTACAGAGACCCACAGCGACTCACAGACACCCACAGAGACTCACAGAGACTCACAGACACCCACAGAGACTCATAGAGACTTACAGACACCCACAAAGACTCACAGAGACTCACAGAGACACACAGAGACTCACAGAGACACTCACAGAGACTCACAGAGACTCACAGAGACTCACATAGAGACACACAGAGACACTCACAGAGACACACAGAGACTCACAGAGACTCACAGACACCCACAGAGACTCACAGAGACACACAGAGACCCACAGAGCCTCACAGAGACACACAGAGACTCACAGAGACACACAGAGACACACAAAGACTCACAGACACCCACAGAGACTCACAGAGACACTCACAGAGACACACAGAGACTCACAGACACCTACAGAGACTCACAGAGACTCACAGAGACACACAGAGACTCACAGAGACTCACAGAGACACACAGAGACTCACAGACACCCACAGAGACTCACAGAGACACACAAAGACTCACAGACACCCACAGAGGCTCACAGAGACACATAGAGACTCACAGAGACTCAGAGACACCCACAGAGACTCACAGAGACTCACAGACACCCACAGAGACTCACAGAGACTCACAGAGACACACAGAGACACACAGAGACTCACAAAGACCCACAGCGACTCACAGACACCCACAGAGACTCACAGAGACTCACAGAGACCCACAGAGACTCACAGACACCCACAGAGACTCACAGAGACACACAGAGACTCACAGAGACACACAGAGACTCACAGAGACACTCACAGAGACTCACAGAGACTCACAGAGACTCACACAGAGACTCACAGAGACACACAGAGACTCTCAGAGCCTCACAGAGACACACAGAGACTCACAGAGACTCACAAAGACTCACAGAGACTCACAGAGACTCACAGAGACACACAGAGACACACACAGATACACACACAGAGACTCACACAGAGACACACACAGAGACACCCACAGAGACTCACAGAGACTCACAAAGACTCACAGAGACTCAGAGAGACACACAGAGACTCACAGAGACACACAGAGATACACAGACACTCACAGAGACACACAGAAACTCACAGAGACTCACAGAGACACACAGAGTCACACAGAGACTCACAGAGACACACAGAGACGCACAGAGACTCACATAGACACACAGAGACACACAGAGACATACAGAGACCCACAGAGACACACAGAGACTCACAGAGACCCACAGAGACTCACAGACACCCACAGAGACTCACAGAGACTCACAGAGACCCACAGAGACTCACAGAGACTCACAGACACCCACAGAGACTCACACAGACTCACAGAGAGACACAGAAACTCACAGAGACTCACAGAGACACACAGAGTCACACAGAGACTCACAGAGACACACAGAGACGCACAGAGACTCACAGAGACTCACAGAGACTCACAGACACCCACAGAGACTCACAGACACCCACAGACACCCACAGAGACTCACAGAGACTCACAGACACACAGAGACACATAAAGACTCACAGAGACTCACAGAGACTCACAGACACCCACAGAGACTCACAGAGACACACAGAGACTCACAGAGACTCACAGAGACTCACAGAGACACACAGAGACCCACAGAGACTCACAGAGACCCACAGAGACTCACAGACACCCACAGAGACTCACGGAGACTCACAGACACTCACAGAGACACACAGAGACTCACAGAGACTCACAGAGACACTCAGAGACCCACAGAGACTCACAGAGACCCACAGAGACTCACAGACACCCACAGAGACTCACATAGACCCACAGAGACCCACAGAGACTCACAGACACCCACAGAGACTCACAGAGACTCACAGAGACCCACAGAGACTCACAGAGACTCACAGACACCCACAGAGACTCACACAGACTCACAGAGACGCACAGAAACTCACAGAGACTCACAGAGACACACAGAGTCACACAGAGACTCACAGAGACACACAGAGACGCACAGAGACTCACAGAGACACACAGAGACACACAGAGACACACAGACACTCACAGAGACACACAGAGACACACAGAGACATACAGAGACTCGCAGAGACACACAGAGTCACACAGAGACTCACAGAGACACACAGAGACTCACAGAGACTCACAGAGACACACAGAGACACAGAGATACACAGAGACTCACAGAGACTCACAGAGACACACAGAGCCTCACAGAGACTCACAGAGACACACAGAGATACACAGACACTCACAGACACTCACAGAGTCACACAGAGACTCACAGAGACTCACAGATACCCACAGAGACTCACAGAGACTCACATAGACCCACAGAGACGCACATAGACGCACAAAGACTCACAGACACTCACAGAGACTCACAAAGACCCACAGAGACTCACAGAGACACACAGAGACACACAGAGACTCACAGAGACACACAGAGACTTACAGAGACCCACAGCGACTCACAGACACCCACAGAGACTCACAGAGACTCACAGACACCCACAGAGACTCATAGAGACTTACAGACACCCACAAAGACTCACAGAGACTCACAGAGACACACAGAGACTCACAGAGACACTCACAGAGACTCACAGAGACTCACAGAGACTCACATAGAGACACACAGAGACACTCACAGAGACACACAGAGACTCACAGAGACTCACAGAGACTCACAGAGACACACAGAGACCCACAGAGCCTCACAGAGACACACAGAGACTCACAGAGACACACAGAGACACACAAAGACTCACAGACACCCACAGAGACTCACAGAGACACTCACAGAGACACACAGAGACTCACAGACACCCACAGAGACTCACAGAGACTCACAGAGACACACAGAGACTCACAGAGACTCACAAAGACCCACAGCGACTCACAGACACCCACAGAGACTCACAGAGACTCACAGAGACCCACAGAGACTCACAGACACCCACAGAGACTCACAGAGACACACAGAGACTCACAGAGACACACAGAGACTCACAGAGACACTCACAGAGACTCACAGAGACTCACAGAGACTCACACAGAGACTCACAGAGACACACAGAGACTCCCAGAGCCTCACAGAGACACACAGAGACTCACAGAGACTCACAAAGACTCACAGAGACTCACAGAGACTCACAGAGACACACAGAGACACACACAGATACACACACAGAGACTCACACAGAGACACACACAGAGACACCCACAGAGACTCACAGAGACTCACAAAGACTCACAGAGACTCAGAGAGACACACAGAGACTCACAGAGACACACAGAGATACACAGACACTCACAGAGACACACAGAAACTCACAGAGACTCACAGAGACACACAGAGTCACACAGAGACTCACAGAGACACACAGAGACGCACAGAGACTCACATAGACACACAGAGACACACAGAGACATACAGAGACCCACAGAGACACACAGAGACTCACAGAGACCCACAGAGACTCACAGACACCCACAGAGACTCACAGAGACTCACAGAGACCCACAGAGACTCACAGAGACTCACAGACACCCACAGAGACTCACACAGACTCACAGAGAGACACAGAAACTCACAGAGACTCACAGAGACACACAGAGTCACACAGAGACTCACAGAGACACACAGAGACGCACAGAGACTCACAGAGACTCACAGAGACTCACAGACACCCACAGAGACTCACAGACACCCACAGACACCCACAGAGACTCACAGAGACTCACAGACACACAGAGACACATAAAGACTCACAGAGACTCACAGAGACTCACAGACACCCACAGAGACTCACAGAGACACACAGAGACTCACAGAGACTCACAGAGACTCACAGAGACACACAGAGACCCACAGAGACTCACAGAGACCCACAGAGACTCACAGACACCCACAGAGACTCACGGAGACTCACAGACACTCACAGAGACACACAGAGACTCACAGAGACTCACAGAGACACTCAGAGACCCACAGAGACTCACAGAGACCCACAGAGACTCACAGACACCCACAGAGACTCACATAGACCCACAGAGACCCACAGAGACTCACAGACACCCACAGAGACTCACAGAGACTCACAGAGACCCACAGAGACTCACAGAGACTCACAGACACCCACAGAGACTCACACAGACTCACAGAGACGCACAGAAACTCACAGAGACTCACAGAGACACACAGAGTCACACAGAGACTCACAGAGACACACAGAGACGCACAGAGACTCACAGAGACACACAGAGACACACAGAGACACACAGACACTCACAGAGACACACAGAGACACACAGAGACATACAGAGACTCGCAGAGACACACAGAGTCACACAGAGACTCACAGAGACACACAGAGACTCACAGAGACTCACAGAGACACACAGAGACACAGAGATACACAGAGACTCACAGAGACTCACAGAGACACACAGAGACTCACAGAGACTCACAGAGACACACAGAGATACACAGACACTCACAGACACTCACAGAGTCACACAGAGACTCACAGAGACTCACAGATACCCACAGAGACTCACAGAGACTCACATAGACCCACAGAGACGCACATAGACGCACAAAGACTCACAGACACTCACAGAGACTCACAAAGACCCACAGAGACTCACAGAGACACACAGAGACACACAGAGACTCACAGAGACACACAGAGACTTACAGAGACCCACAGCGACTCACAGACACCCACAGAGACTCACAGAGACTCACAGACACCCACAGAGACTCATAGAGACTTACAGACACCCACAAAGACTCACAGAGACTCACAGAGACACACAGAGACTCACAGAGACACTCACAGAGACTCACAGAGACTCACAGAGACTCACATAGAGACACACAGAGACACTCACAGAGACACACAGAGACTCACAGAGACTCACAGACACCCACAGAGACTCACAGAGACACACAGAGACCCACAGAGCCTCACAGAGACACACAGAGACTCACAGAGACACACAGAGACACACAAAGACTCACAGACACCCACAGAGACTCACAGAGACACTCACAGAGACACACAGAGACTCACAGACACCCACAGAGACTCACAGAGACTCACAGAGACACACAGAGACTCACAGAGACTCACAGAGACACACAGAGACTCACAGACACCCACAGAGACTCACAGAGACACACAAAGACTCACAGACACCCACAGAGGCTCACAGAGACACATAGAGACTCACAGAGACTCAGAGACACCCACAGAGACTCACAGAGACTCACAGACACCCACAGAGACTCACAGAGACTCACAGAGACTCACAGAGACCCACAGAGACTCACAGACACCCACAGAGACTCACAGAGACACACAGAGACTCACAGAGACACACAGAGACTCACAGAGACACTCGCAGAGACTCACAGAGACTCACAGAGACTCACAGAGACTCACACAGAGACTCACAGAGACACACAGAGACTCCCAGAGCCTCACAGAGACACACAGAGACTCACAGAGACTCACAAAGACTCACAGAGACTCACAGAGACTCACAGAGACACACAGAGACACACACAGATACACACACAGAGACTCACACAGAGACACACACAGAGACACCCACAGAGACTCACAGAGACTCACAAAGACTCACAGAGACTCAGAGAGACACACAGAGACTCACAGAGACACACAGAGATACACAGACACTCACAGAGACACACAGAAACTCACAGAGACTCACAGAGACACACAGAGTCACACAGAGACTCACAGAGACACACAGAGACGCACAGAGACTCACAGAGACACACAGAGACACACAGAGACATACAGAGACCCACAGAGACACACAGAGACTCACAGAGACACACAGAGACTCACAGACACCCACAGAGACTCACAGAGACTCACAGAGACCCACAGAGACTCACAGAGACTCACAGACACCCACAGAGACTCACACAGACTCACAGAGACACACAGAAACTCACAGAGACTCACAGAGACACACAGAGTCACACAGAGACTCACAGAGACACACAGAGACGCACAGAGACTCACAGAGACTCACAGAGACTCACAGAGACTCACAGACACCCACAGAGACTCACAGACACCCACAGACACCCACAGAGACTCACAGAGACTCACAGACACACAGAGACACATAAAGACTCACAGAGACTCACAGAGACTCACAGACACCCACAGAGACTCACAGAGACACACAGAGACTCACAGAGACTCACAGAGACACACAGAGACCCACAGAGACTCACAGAGACCCACAGAGACTCACAGACACCCACAGAGACTCACGGAGACTCACAGACACTCACAGAGACACACAGAGACTCACAGAGACTCACAGAGACACTCAGAGACCCACAGAGACTCACAGAGACCCACAGAGACTCACAGACACCCACAGAGACTCACATAGACCCACAGAGACCCACAGAGACTCACAGAGACACAGAGATACACAGACACTCACAGAGATACACAGACACTCACAGAGACTCACAGAGACACACAGAGACTCACAGAGACTCACAGAGACACTGAGTCACACAGAGACTCACAGAGACTCACAGAGACACTCACAGAGACACACACAGAGACACACACAGAGACACACAAAGACACACACAGAGACTCACACAGAGACTCACACAGAGACACACACAGAGACACACAGAGACTCACAGAGACTCACAGAGACACACAGAGACTCACAGAGACACACAGAGACTCAGAGAGACTCACAGAGACTCACAGAGACACACAGAGACTCACAGAGACACACAGAGACACTCATAGAGACTCACAGAGACTCACAGAGACACTCACAGAGACACACAGAGACTCACAGAGATACACAGAGACTCACAGAGACACACAGAGACTCACAGAGACTCACAGAGACTCACAGAGACCCACAGAGACTCACAAAGACTCACAGAGACGCACAGAGACTCACAGACACCCACAGAGACTCACAGAGACTCACAGAGACTCACAGAGACACACAGAGACTCACAGAGACTCACAGAGACACAGAGATACACAGACACTCACAGAGATACACAGACACTCACAGAGACTCACAGAGACACACAGAGACTCACAGAGACTCACAGATACACTGAGTCACACAGAGACTCACAGAGACTCACAGAGACACATAGAGACTCAAAGAGACCCACAGAGACTCACAGAGACTCACAAAGACTCACAGAGACACACAGAGACACACAGACACTCACAGAGACTCACAGAGACCCATAGAGACTCACAGAGACACACAGCGACTCACAGACACCCAAAGAGACTCACAGAGACTCACAGATACCCACAGAGACTCACAGAGACACTCAAAGACACACAGAGACTCACAGAGACTCACAAAGACTCACAGAGACCCACAGAGACTCACAGAGACTCACAGACACCCACAGAGACTCACAGAGACTCACAGAGCCTCACAGAGACACACAGAGACTCACAGAGACTCACAAAGACTCACAGAGAAACACAGAGACTCACAGAGACTCACAGACACCCACAGAGACTCACAGAGACACACAGAGACCCACAGAGACTCACAGAGACACACAAAGACTCACAGAGACTCACAAAGACCCACAGAGACTCACAGAGACCCACAGAGACTCACAGAGACCCACAGAGACTCACAGACACACAGAGACACACAGAGACTCACAGAGACTCACAGAGACACTCAGAGACACACAGAGACTCACAGAGACGCACAGAGACTCACAGAAACTCACAGACACCCAGAGAGACTCACAGACACCCACAGACACCCACAGTGACTCACAGAGACTCACAGACACACAGAGACACACAAAGACTCACAGAGACTCACAGAGACTCATAGAGACCCACAGAGACTCACAGAGACTCACAGACACCCACAGAGACTCACAGAGACTCACAGAGACCCACAGAGACTCACAGAGACTCACAGACACCCACAGAGACTCACAGAGACTCACAGAGACTCACAGACACCCACAGAGACTCACAGAGACTCACAGAGACTCACAGAGACCCACAGAGACTCACAGAGACGCACAGAGACTCACAGAGACTCACAGAGAATCACAGACACCCACAGAGACTCACAGAGACCCACAGAGACTCACAGACACCCACAGAGACTCACAGAGACTCACAGAGACTCACAGAGACACACAGAGACTCACAGAGACTCACAGAGACACAGAGATACACAGACACTCACAGAGATACACAGACACTCACAGAGACTCACAGAGACACACAGAGACTCACAGAGACTCACAGAGACACTGAGTCACACAGAGACTCACAGAGACTCACAGAGACACATAGAGACTCAAAGAGACACACAGAGACTCACAGAGACACACAGAGACTCACAGACACCCACAGAGACTCACAGAGACTCACAGAGACCCACAGAGACTCACAGAGACTCACAGACACCCACAGAGACTCACACAGACTCACAGAGACACACAGAAACTCACAGAGACTCACAGAGACACACAGAGTCACACAGAGACTCACAGAGACACACAGAGACGCACAGAGACTCACAGAGACTCACAGAGACTCACAGAGACTCACAGACACCCACAGAGACTCACAGACACCCACAGACACCCACAGAGACTCACAGAGACTCACAGACACACAGAGACACATAAAGACTCACAGAGACTCACAGAGACTCACAGACACCCACAGAGACTCACAGAGACACACAGAGACTCACAGAGACTCACAGAGACACACAGAGACCCACAGAGACTCACAGAGACCCACAGAGACTCACAGACACCCACAGAGACTCACGGAGACTCACAGACACTCACAGAAACACACAGAGACTCACAGAGACTCACAGAGACACTCAGAGACCCACAGAGACTCACAGAGACCCACAGAGACTCACAGACACCCACAGAGACTCACATAGACCCACAGAGACCCACAGAGACTCACAGAGACACAGAGATACACAGACACTCACAGAGATACACAGACACTCACAGAGACTCACAGAGACACACAGAGACTCACAGAGACTCACAGAGACACTGAGTCACACAGAGACTCACAGAGACTCACAGAGACACTCACAGAGACACACACAGAGACACACACAGAGACACACAAAGACACACACAGAGACTCACACAGAGACTCACACAGAGACACACACAGAGACACACAGAGACTCACAGAGACACACAGAGACTCACAGAGACACACAGAGACTCAGAGAGACTCACAGAGACTCACAGAGACACACAGAGACTCACAGAGACACACAGAGACACTCATAGAGACTCACAGAGACTCACAGAGACACTCACAGAGACACACAGAGACTCACAGAGATACACAGAGACTCACAGAGACACACAGAGACTCACAGAGACTCACAGAGACACACAGAGATACACAGACACTCACAGACACTCACAGAGACACACAGAGACTCACAGAGACCCACAGAGACTCACAGAGACTCACAAAGACTCACAGACACTCACAGAGACTCACAGAGACCCACAGAGACTCACAAAGACTCACAGAGACCCACAGAGACTCACAGACACCCACAGAGACTCACAGAGACTCACAGAGACTCACAGAGACACACAGAGACTCACAGAGACTCACAGAGACACAGAGATACACAGACACTCACAGAGATACACAGACACTCACAGAGACTCACAGAGACACACAGAGACTCACAGAGACACTGAGTCACACAGAGACTCACAGAGACTCACAGAGACACATAGAGACTCAAAGAGACCCACAGAGACTCACAGAGACTCACAAAGACTCACAGAGACACACAGAGACACACAGACACTCACAGAGACTCACAGAGACCCATAGAGACTCACAGAGACACACAGAGACACACAGAGACTCACAGAGACACACAGCGACTCACAGACACCCAAAGAGACTCACAGAGACTCACAGATACCCACAGAGACTCACAGAGACACTCAAAGACACACAGAGACTCACAGAGACTCACAAAGACTCACAGAGACCCACAAAGACTCACAGAGACTCACAGACACCCACAGAGACTCACAGAGACACACAGAGACTCACAGAGACTCACAGAGACACACAGAGACCCACAGAGACTCACAGAGACCCACAGAGACTCACAGACACCCACAGAGACTCACGGAGACTCACAGACACTCACAGAGACACACAGAGACTCACAGAGACTCACAGAGACACTCAGAGACCCACAGAGACTCACAGAGACCCACAGAGACTCACAGACACCCACAGAGACTCACATAGACCCACAGAGACCCACAGAGACTCACAGAGACACAGAGATACACAGACACTCACAGAGATACACAGACACTCGCAGAGACTCACAGAGACACACAGAGACTCACAGAGACTCACAGAGACACTGAGTCACACAGAGACTCACAGAGACTCACAGAGACACTCACAGAGACACACACAGAGACACACACAGAGACACACAAAGACACACACAGAGACTCACACAGAGACTCACACAGAGACACACACAGAGACACACAGAGACTCACAGAGACTCACAGAGACACACAGAGACTCACAGAGACACACAGAGACTCAGAGAGACTCACAGAGACTCACAGAGACACACAGAGACTCACAGAGACACACAGAGACACTCATAGAGACTCACAGAGACTCACAGAGACACTCACAGAGACACACAGAGACTCACAGAGATACACAGAGACTCACAGAGACACACAGAGACTCACAGAGACTCACAGAGACTCACAGAGACCCACAGAGACTCACAAAGACTCACAGAGACGCACAGAGACTCACAGACACCCACAGAGACTCACAGAGACTCACAGAGACTCACAGAGACACACAGAGACTCACAGAGACTCACAGAGACACAGAGATACACAGACACTCACAGAGATACACAGACACTCACAGAGACTCACAGAGACACACAGAGACTCACAGAGACTCACAGATACACTGAGTCACACAGAGACTCACAGAGACTCACAGAGACACATAGAGACTCAAAGAGACCCACAGAGACTCACAGAGACTCACAAAGACTCACAGAGACACACAGAGACACACAGACACTCACAGAGACTCACAGAGACCCATAGAGACTCACAGAGACACACAGCGACTCACAGACACCCAAAGAGACTCACAGAGACTCACAGATACCCACAGAGACTCACAGAGACACTCAAAGACACACAGAGACTCACAGAGACTCACAAAGACTCACAGAGACCCACAGAGACTCACAGAGACTCACAGACACCCACAGAGACTCACAGAGACTCACAGAGCCTCACAGAGACACACAGAGACTCACAGAGACTCACAAAGACTCACAGAGAAACACAGAGACTCACAGAGACTCACAGACACCCACAGAGACTCACAGAGACACACAGAGACCCACAGAGACTCACAGAGACACACAAAGACTCACAGAGACTCACAAAGACCCACAGAGACTCACAGAGACCCACAGAGACTCACAGAGACCCACAGAGACTCACAGACACACAGAGACACACAGAGACTCACAGAGACTCACAGAGACACTCAGAGACACACAGAGACTCACAGAGACGCACAGAGACTCACAGAAACTCACAGACACCCAGAGAGACTCACAGACACCCACAGACACCCACAGTGACTCACAGAGACTCACAGACACACAGAGACACACAAAGACTCACAGAGACTCACAGAGACTCATAGAGACCCACAGAGACTCACAGAGACTCACAGACACCCACAGAGACTCACAGAGACTCACAGAGACCCACAGAGACTCACAGAGACTCACAGACACCCACAGAGACTCACAGAGACTCACAGAGACTCACAGACACCCACAGAGACTCACAGAGACTCACAGAGACTCACAGAGACCCACAGAGACTCACAGAGACGCACAGAGACTCACAGAGACTCACAGAGAATCACAGACACCCACAGAGACTCACAGAGACCCACAGAGACTCACAGACACCCACAGAGACTCACAGAGACTCACAGAGACTCACAGAGACACACAGAGACTCACAGAGACTCACAGAGACACAGAGATACACAGACACTCACAGAGATACACAGACACTCACAGAGACTCACAGAGACACTCAGAGACACACAGAGACTCACAGAGACGCACAGAGACTCACAGAAACTCACAGACACCCAGAGAGACTCACAGACACCCACAGACACCCACAGTGACTCACAGAGACTCACAGACACACAGAGACACACAAAGACTCACAGAGACTCACAGAGACTCATAGAGACCCACAGAGACTCACAGAGACTCACAGACACCCACAGAGACTCACAGAGACTCACAGAGACCCACAGAGACTCACAGAGACTCACAGACACCCACAGAGACTCACAGAGACTCACAGAGACTCACAGACACCCACAGAGACTCACAGAGACTCACAGAGACTCACAGAGACCCACAGAGACTCACAGAGACGCACAGAGACTCACAGAGACTCACAGAGAATCACAGACACCCACAGAGACTCACAGAGACCCACAGAGACTCACAGACACCCACAGAGACTCACAGAGACTCACAGAGACTCACAGAGACACACAGAGACTCACAGAGACTCACAGAGACACAGAGATACACAGACACTCACAGAGATACACAGACACTCACAGAGACTCACAGAGACACACAGAGACTCACAGAGACTCACAGAGACACTGAGTCACACAGAGACTCACAGAGACTCACAGAGACACATAGAGACTCAAAGAGACACACAGAGACTCACAGAGACACACAGAGACTCACAGACACCCACAGAGACTCACAGAGACTCACAGAGACCCACAGAGACTCACAGAGACTCACAGACACCCACAGAGACTCACACAGACTCACAGAGACACACAGAAACTCACAGAGACTCACAGAGACACACAGAGTCACACAGAGACTCACAGAGACACACAGAGACGCACAGAGACTCACAGAGACTCACAGAGACTCACAGAGACTCACAGACACCCACAGAGACTCACAGACACCCACAGACACCCACAGAGACTCACAGAGACTCACAGACACACAGAGACACATAAAGACTCACAGAGACTCACAGAGACTCACAGACACCCACAGAGACTCACAGAGACACACAGAGACTCACAGAGACTCACAGAGACACACAGAGACCCACAGAGACTCACAGAGACCCACAGAGACTCACAGACACCCACAGAGACTCACGGAGACTCACAGACACTCACAGAAACACACAGAGACTCACAGAGACTCACAGAGACACTCAGAGACCCACAGAGACTCACAGAGACCCACAGAGACTCACAGACACCCACAGAGACTCACATAGACCCACAGAGACCCACAGAGACTCACAGAGACACAGAGATACACAGACACTCACAGAGATACACAGACACTCACAGAGACTCACAGAGACACACAGAGACTCACAGAGACTCACAGAGACACTGAGTCACACAGAGACTCACAGAGACTCACAGAGACACTCACAGAGACACACACAGAGACACACACAGAGACACACAAAGACACACACAGAGACTCACACAGAGACTCACACAGAGACACACACAGAGACACACAGAGACTCACAGAGACTCACAGAGACACACAGAGACTCACAGAGACACACAGAGACTCAGAGAGACTCACAGAGACTCACAGAGACACACAGAGACTCACAGAGACACACAGAGACACTCATAGAGACTCACAGAGACTCACAGAGACACTCACAGAGACACACAGAGACTCACAGAGATACACAGAGACTCACAGAGACACACAGAGACTCACAGAGACTCACAGAGACACACAGAGATACACAGACACTCACAGACACTCACAGAGACACACAGAGACTCACAGAGACCCACAGAGACTCACAGAGACTCACAAAGACTCACAGACACTCACAGAGACTCACAGAGACCCACAGAGACTCACAAAGACTCACAGAGACCCACAGAGACTCACAGACACCCACAGAGACTCACAGAGACTCACAGAGACTCACAGAGACACACAGAGACTCACAGAGACTCACAGAGACACAGAGATACACAGACACTCACAGAGATACACAGACACTCACAGAGACTCACAGAGACACACAGAGACTCACAGAGACACTGAGTCACACAGAGACTCACAGAGACTCACAGAGACACATAGAGACTCAAAGAGACCCACAGAGACTCACAGAGACTCACAAAGACTCACAGAGACACACAGAGACACACAGACACTCACAGAGACTCACAGAGACCCATAGAGACTCACAGAGACACACAGAGACACACAGAGACTCACAGAGACACACAGCGACTCACAGACACCCAAAGAGACTCACAGAGACTCACAGATACCCACAGAGACTCACAGAGACACTCAAAGACACACAGAGACTCACAGAGACTCACAAAGACTCACAGAGACCCACAAAGACTCACAGAGACTCACAGACACCCACAGAGACTCACAGAGACACACAGAGACTCACAGAGACTCACAGAGACACACAGAGACCCACAGAGACTCACAGAGACCCACAGAGACTCACAGACACCCACAGAGACTCACGGAGACTCACAGACACTCACAGAGACACACAGAGACTCACAGAGACTCACAGAGACACTCAGAGACCCACAGAGACTCACAGAGACCCACAGAGACTCACAGACACCCACAGAGACTCACATAGACCCACAGAGACCCACAGAGACTCACAGAGACACAGAGATACACAGACACTCACAGAGATACACAGACACTCACAGAGACTCACAGAGACACACAGAGACTCACAGAGACTCACAGAGACACTGAGTCACACAGAGACTCACAGAGACTCACAGAGACACTCACAGAGACACACACAGAGACACACACAGAGACACACAAAGACACACACAGAGACTCACACAGAGACTCACACAGAGACACACACAGAGACACACAGAGACTCACAGAGACTCACAGAGACACACAGAGACTCACAGAGACACACAGAGACTCAGAGAGACTCACAGAGACTCACAGAGACACACAGAGACTCACAGAGACACACAGAGACACTCATAGAGACTCACAGAGACTCACAGAGACACTCACAGAGACACACAGAGACTCACAGAGATACACAGAGACTCACAGAGACACACAGAGACTCACAGAGACTCACAGAGACTCACAGAGACCCACAGAGACTCACAAAGACTCACAGAGACGCACAGAGACTCACAGACACCCACAGAGACTCACAGAGACTCACAGAGACTCACAGAGACACACAGAGACTCACAGAGACTCACAGAGACACAGAGATACACAGACACTCACAGAGATACACAGACACTCACAGAGACTCACAGAGACACACAGAGACTCACAGAGACTCACAGATACACTGAGTCACACAGAGACTCACAGAGACTCACAGAGACACATAGAGACTCAAAGAGACCCACAGAGACTCACAGAGACTCACAAAGACTCACAGAGACACACAGAGACACACAGACACTCACAGAGACTCACAGAGACCCATAGAGACTCACAGAGACACACAGCGACTCACAGACACCCAAAGAGACTCACAGAGACTCACAGATACCCACAGAGACTCACAGAGACACTCAAAGACACACAGAGACTCACAGAGACTCACAAAGACTCACAGAGACCCACAGAGACTCACAGAGACTCACAGACACCCACAGAGACTCACAGAGACTCACAGAGCCTCACAGAGACACACAGAGACTCACAGAGACTCACAAAGACTCACAGAGAAACACAGAGACTCACAGAGACTCACAGACACCCACAGAGACTCACAGAGACACACAGAGACCCACAGAGACTCACAGAGACACACAAAGACTCACAGAGACTCACAAAGACCCACAGAGACTCACAGAGACCCACAGAGACTCACAGAGACCCACAGAGACTCACAGACACACAGAGACACACAGAGACTCACAGAGACTCACAGAGACACTCAGAGACACACAGAGACTCACAGAGACGCACAGAGACTCACAGAAACTCACAGACACCCAGAGAGACTCACAGACACCCACAGACACCCACAGTGACTCACAGAGACTCACAGACACACAGAGACACACAAAGACTCACAGAGACTCACAGAGACTCATAGAGACCCACAGAGACTCACAGAGACTCACAGACACCCACAGAGACTCACAGAGACTCACAGAGACCCACAGAGACTCACAGAGACTCACAGACACCCACAGAGACTCACAGAGACTCACAGAGACTCACAGACACCCACAGAGACTCACAGAGACTCACAGAGACTCACAGAGACCCACAGAGACTCACAGAGACGCACAGAGACTCACAGAGACTCACAGAGAATCACAGACACCCACAGAGACTCACAGAGACCCACAGAGACTCACAGACACCCACAGAGACTCACAGAGACTCACAGAGACTCACAGAGACACACAGAGACTCACAGAGACTCACAGAGACACAGAGATACACAGACACTCACAGAGATACACAGACACTCACAGAGACTCACAGAGACACACAGAGACTCACAGAGACTCACAGAGACACTGAGTCACACAGAGACTCACAGAGACTCACAGAGACACATAGAGACTCAAAGAGACACACAGAGACTCACAGAGACACACAGAGACTCACAGACACCCACAGAGACTCACAGAGACTCACAGAGACCCACAGAGACTCACAGAGACTCACAGACACCCACAGAGACTCACACAGACTCACAGAGACACACAGAAACTCACAGAGACTCACAGAGACACACAGAGTCACACAGAGACTCACAGAGACACACAGAGACGCACAGAGACTCACAGAGACTCACAGAGACTCACAGAGACTCACAGACACCCACAGAGACTCACAGACACCCACAGACACCCACAGAGACTCACAGAGACTCACAGACACACAGAGACACATAAAGACTCACAGAGACTCACAGAGACTCACAGACACCCACAGAGACTCACAGAGACACACAGAGACTCACAGAGACTCACAGAGACACACAGAGACCCACAGAGACTCACAGAGACCCACAGAGACTCACAGACACCCACAGAGACTCACGGAGACTCACAGACACTCACAGAAACACACAGAGACTCACAGAGACTCACAGAGACACTCAGAGACCCACAGAGACTCACAGAGACCCACAGAGACTCACAGACACCCACAGAGACTCACATAGACCCACAGAGACCCACAGAGACTCACAGAGACACAGAGATACACAGACACTCACAGAGATACACAGACACTCACAGAGACTCACAGAGACACACAGAGACTCACAGAGACTCACAGAGACACTGAGTCACACAGAGACTCACAGAGACTCACAGAGACACTCACAGAGACACACACAGAGACACACACAGAGACACACAAAGACACACACAGAGACTCACACAGAGACTCACACAGAGACACACACAGAGACACACAGAGACTCACAGAGACTCACAGAGACACACAGAGACTCAGAGAGACACACAGAGACTCAGAGAGACTCACAGAGACTCACAGAGACACACAGAGACTCACAGAGACACACAGAGACACTCATAGAGACTCACAGAGACTCACAGAGACACTCACAGAGACACACAGAGACTCACAGAGATACACAGAGACTCACAGAGACACACAGAGACTCACAGAGACTCACAGAGACACACAGAGATACACAGACACTCACAGACACTCACAGAGACACACAGAGACTCACAGAGACCCACAGAGACTCACAGAGACTCACAAAGACTCACAGACACTCACAGAGACTCACAGAGACCCACAGAGACTCACAAAGACTCACAGAGACCCACAGAGACTCACAGACACCCACAGAGACTCACAGAGACTCACAGAGACTCACAGAGACACACAGAGACTCACAGAGACTCACAGAGACACAGAGATACACAGACACTCACAGAGATACACAGACACTCACAGAGACTCACAGAGACACACAGAGACTCACAGAGACTCACAGAGACACTGAGTCACACAGAGACTCACAGAGACTCACAGAGACACATAGAGACTCAAAGAGACCCACAGAGACTCACAGAGACTCACAAAGACTCACAGAGACACACAGAGACACACAGACACTCACAGAGACTCACAGAGACCCATAGAGACTCACAGAGACACACAGAGACACACAGAGACTCACAGAGACACACAGCGACTCACAGACACCCAAAGAGACTCACAGAGACTCACAGATACCCACAGAGACTCACAGAGACACTCAAAGACACACAGAGACTCACAGAGACTCACAAAGACTCACAGAGACCCACAAAGACTCACAGAGACTCACAGACACCCACAGAGACTCACAGAGACTCACAGAGCCTCACAGAGACACACAGAGACTCACAGAGACTCACAAAGACTCACAGAGAAACACAGAGACTCACAGAGACTCACAGACACCCACAGAGACTCACAGAGACACACAGAGACCCACAGAGACTCACAGAGACACACAAAGACTCACAGAGACTCACAAAGACCCACAGAGACTCACAGAGACCCACAGAGACTCACAGAGACCCACAGAGACTCACAGACACTCAGAGACACACAGAGACTCACAGAGACGCACAGAGACTCACAGAGACTCACAGACACCCAGAGAGACTCACAGACACCCACAGACACCCACAGAGACTCACAGAGACACAGAGATACACAGACACTCACAGAGATACACAGACACTCACAGAGACTCACAGAGACACACAGAGACTCACAGAGACTCACAGATACACTGAGTCACACAGAGACTCACAGAGACTCACAGAGACACATAGAGACTCAAAGAGACCCACAGAGACTCACAGAGACTCACAAAGACTCACAGAGACACACAGAGACACACAGACACTCACAGAGACTCACAGAGACCCATAGAGACTCACAGAGACACACAGCGACTCACAGACACCCAAAGAGACTCACAGAGACTCACAGATACCCACAGAGACTCACAGAGACACTCAAAGACACACAGAGACTCACAGAGACTCACAAAGACTCACAGAGACCCACAGAGACTCACAGAGACTCACAGACACCCACAGAGACTCACAGAGACTCACAGAGCCTCACAGAGACACACAGAGACTCACAGAGACTCACAAAGACTCACAGAGAAACACAGAGACTCACAGAGACTCACAGACACCCACAGAGACTCACAGAGACACACAGAGACCCACAGAGACTCACAGAGACACACAAAGACTCACAGAGACTCACAAAGACCCACAGAGACTCACAGAGACCCACAGAGACTCACAGAGACCCACAGAGACTCACAGACACACAGAGACACACAGAGACTCACAGAGACTCACAGAGACACTCAGAGACACACAGAGACTCACAGAGACGCACAGAGACTCACAGAGACTCACAGACACCCAGAGAGACTCACAGACACCCACAGACACCCACAGTGACTCACAGAGACTCACAGACAGACAGAGACACACAAAGACTCACAGAGACTCACAGAGACTCACAGAGACCCACAGAGACTCACAGAGACTCACAGACACCCACAGAGACTCACAGAGACTCACAGAGACCCACAGAGACTCACAGAGACTCACAGACACCCACAGAGACTCACAGAGACTCACAGAGACTCACAGACACCCACAGAGACTCACAGAGACTCACAGAGACTCACAGAGACCCACAGAGACTCACAGAGACGCACAGAGACTCACAGAGACTCACAGAGAATCACAGACACCCACAGAGACTCACAGAGACCCACAGAGACTCACAGACACCCACAGAGACTCACAGAGACTCACAGAGACTCACAGAGACACACAGAGAATCACAGAGACTCACAGAGACACAGAGATACACAGACACTCACAGAGATACACAGACACTCACAGAGACTCACAGAGACACACAGAGACTCACAGAGACTCACAGAGACACTGAGTCACACAGAGACTCACAGAGACTCACAGAGACACATAGAGACTCAAAGAGACACACAGAGACTCACAGAGACACACAGAGACTCACAGACACCCACAGAGACTCACAGAGACTCACAGAGACCCACAGAGACTCACAGAGACTCACAGACACCCACAGAGACTCACACAGACTCACAGAGACACACAGAAACTCACAGAGACTCACAGAGACACACAGAGTCACACAGAGACTCACAGAGACACACAGAGACGCACAGAGACTCACAGAGACTCACAGAGACTCACAGAGACTCACAGACACCCACAGAGACTCACAGACACCCACAGACACCCACAGAGACTCACAGAGACTCACAGACACACAGAGACACATAAAGACTCACAGAGACTCACAGAGACTCACAGACACCCACAGAGACTCACAGAGACACACAGAGACTCACAGAGACTCACAGAGACACACAGAGACCCACAGAGACTCACAGAGACCCACAGAGACTCACAGACACCCACAGAGACTCACGGAGACTCACAGACACTCACAGAAACACACAGAGACTCACAGAGACTCACAGAGACACTCAGAGACCCACAGAGACTCACAGAGACCCACAGAGACTCACAGACACCCACAGAGACTCACATAGACCCACAGAGACCCACAGAGACTCACAGAGACACAGAGATACACAGACACTCACAGAGATACACAGACACTCACAGAGACTCACAGAGACACACAGAGACTCACAGAGACTCACAGAGACACTGAGTCACACAGAGACTCACAGAGACTCACAGAGACACTCACAGAGACACACACAGAGACACACACAGAGACACACAAAGACACACACAGAGACTCACACAGAGACTCACACAGAGACACACACAGAGACACACAGAGACTCACAGAGACTCACAGAGACACACAGAGACTCACAGAGACACACAGAGACTCAGAGAGACTCACAGAGACTCACAGAGACACACAGAGACTCACAGAGACACACAGAGACACTCATAGAGACTCACAGAGACTCACAGAGACACTCACAGAGACACACAGAGACTCACAGAGATACACAGAGACTCACAGAGACACACAGAGACTCACAGAGACTCACAGAGACACACAGAGATACACAGACACTCACAGACACTCACAGAGACACACAGAGACTCACAGAGACCCACAGAGACTCACAGAGACTCACAAAGACTCACAGACACTCACAGAGACTCACAGAGACCCACAGAGACTCACAAAGACTCACAGAGACCCACAGAGACTCACAGACACCCACAGAGACTCACAGAGACTCACAGAGACTCACAGAGACACACAGAGACTCACAGAGACTCACAGAGACACAGAGATACACAGACACTCACAGAGATACACAGACACTCACAGAGACTCACAGAGACACACAGAGACTCACAGAGACACTGAGTCACACAGAGACTCACAGAGACTCACAGAGACACATAGAGACTCAAAGAGACCCACAGAGACTCACAGAGACTCACAAAGACTCACAGAGACACACAGAGACACACAGACACTCACAGAGACTCACAGAGACCCATAGAGACTCACAGAGACACACAGAGACACACAGAGACTCACAGAGACACACAGCGACTCACAGACACCCAAAGAGACTCACAGAGACTCACAGATACCCACAGAGACTCACAGAGACACTCAAAGACACACAGAGACTCACAGAGACTCACAAAGACTCACAGAGACCCACAAAGACTCACAGAGACTCACAGACACCCACAGAGACTCACAGAGACTCACAGAGCCTCACAGAGACACACAGAGACTCACAGAGACTCACAAAGACTCACAGAGAAACACAGAGACTCACAGAGACTCACAGACACCCACAGAGACTCACAGAGACACACAGAGACCCACAGAGACTCACAGAGACACACAAAGACTCACAGAGACTCACAAAGACCCACAGAGACTCACAGAGACCCACAGAGACTCACAGAGACCCACAGAGACTCACAGACACACAGAGACACACAGAGACTCACAGAGACTCACAGAGACACTCAGAGACACACAGAGACTCACAGAGACGCACAGAGACTCACAGAGACTCACAGACACCCAGAGAGACTCACAGACACCCACAGACACCCACAGAGACTCACAGAGACTCACAGACACACAGAGACACACAAAGACTCACAGAGACTCACAAAGACCCACAGAGACTCACAGAGACCCACAGAGACTCACAGAGACCCACAGAGACTCACAGACACACAGAGACACACAGAGACTCACAGAGACTCACAGAGACACTCAGAGACACACAGAGACTCACAGAGACGCACAGAGACTCACAGAGACTCACAGACACCCAGAGAGACTCACAGACACCCACAGACACCCACAGAGACTCACGGAGACTCACAGACACTCACAGAAACACACAGAGACTCACAGAGACTCACAGAGACACTCAGAGACCCACAGAGACTCACAGAGACCCACAGAGACTCACAGACACCCACAGAGACTCACATAGACCCACAGAGACCCACAGAGACTCACAGAGACACAGAGATACACAGACACTCACAGAGATACACAGACACTCACAGAGACTCACAGAGACACACAGAGACTCACAGAGACTCACAGAGACACTGAGTCACACAGAGACTCACAGAGACTCACAGAGACACTCACAGAGACACACACAGAGACACACACAGAGACACACAAAGACACACACAGAGACTCACACAGAGACTCACACAGAGACACACACAGAGACACACAGAGACTCACAGAGACTCACAGAGACACACAGAGACTCACAGAGACACACAGAGACTCAGAGAGACTCACAGAGACTCACAGAGACACACAGAGACTCACAGAGACACACAGAGACACTCATAGAGACTCACAGAGACTCACAGAGACACTCACAGAGACACACAGAGACTCACAGAGATACACAGAGACTCACAGAGACACACAGAGACTCACAGAGACTCACAGAGACACACAGAGATACACAGACACTCACAGACACTCACAGAGACACACAGAGACTCACAGAGACCCACAGAGACTCACAGAGACTCACAAAGACTCACAGACACTCACAGAGACTCACAGAGACCCACAGAGACTCACAAAGACTCACAGAGACCCACAGAGACTCACAGACACCCACAGAGACTCACAGAGACTCACAGAGACTCACAGAGACACACAGAGACTCACAGAGACTCACAGAGACACAGAGATACACAGACACTCACAGAGATACACAGACACTCACAGAGACTCACAGAGACACACAGAGACTCACAGAGACACTGAGTCACACAGAGACTCACAGAGACTCACAGAGACACATAGAGACTCAAAGAGACCCACAGAGACTCACAGAGACTCACAAAGACTCACAGAGACACACAGAGACACACAGACACTCACAGAGACTCACAGAGACCCATAGAGACTCACAGAGACACACAGAGACACACAGAGACTCACAGAGACACACAGCGACTCACAGACACCCAAAGAGACTCACAGAGACTCACAGATACCCACAGAGACTCACAGAGACACTCAAAGACACACAGAGACTCACAGAGACTCACAAAGACTCACAGAGACCCACAAAGACTCACAGAGACTCACAGACACCCACAGAGACTCACAGAGACTCACAGAGCCTCACAGAGACACACAGAGACTCACAGAGACTCACAAAGACTCACAGAGAAACACAGAGACTCACAGAGACACACAAAGACTCACAGAGACTCACAAAGACCCACAGAGACTCACAGAGACCCACAGAGACTCACAGAGACCCACAGAGACTCACAGACACACAGAGACACACAGAGACTCACAGAGACTCACAGAGACACTCAGAGACACACAGAGACTCACAGAGACGCACAGAGACTCACAGAGACTCACAGACACCCAGAGAGACTCACAGACACCCACAGACACCCACAGAGACTCACAGAGTCTCACAGACACACAGAGACACACAAAGACTCACAGAGACTCACAGAGACTCACAGAGACCCACAGAGACTCACAGAGACTCACAGACACCCACAGAGACTCACAGAGACTCACAGAGACCCACAGAGACTCACAGAGACTCACAGACACCCACAGAGACTCACAGAGACTCACAGAGACTCACAGACACCCACAGAGACTCACAGAGACACACAGAGACTCACAGAGACTCACAGAGACTCACAGAGACCCACAGAGACTCACAGAGACGCACAGAGACTCACAGAGACTCACAGAGAATCACAGACACCCACAGAGACTCACAGAGACCCACAGAGACTCACAGACACCCACAGAGACTCACAGAGACTCACAGAGACTCACAGAGACACACAGAGACTCACAGAGACTCACAGAGACACAGAGATACACAGACACTCACAGAGATACACAGACACTCACAGAGACTCACAGAGACACACAGAGACTCACAGAGACTCACAGAGACACTGAGTCACACAGAGACTCACAGAGACTCACAGAGACACATAGAGACTCAAAGAGACCCACAGAGACTCACAGAGACTCACAAAGACTCACAGAGACACACAGAGACACACAGACACTCACAGAGACTCACAGAGACCCATAGAGACTCACAGAGACACACAGAGACACACAGAGACTCACAGAGACACACAGCGACTCACAGACAACCAAAGAGACTCACAGAGACTCACAGATACCCACAGAGACTCACAGAGACACTCAAAGACACACAGAGACTCACAGAGACTCACAAAGACTCACAGAGACCCACAGAGACTCAAAGAGACTCACAGACACCCACAGAGACTCACAGAGACTCACAGACCCTCACAGAGACACACAGAGACTCACAGAGACTCACAAAGACTCACAGAGAAACACAGAGACTCACAGAGACTCACAGACACCCACAGAGACTCACAGAGACACACAGAGACCCACAGAGACTCACAGAGACACACAAAGACTCACAGAGACTCACAAAGACCCACAGAGACTCACAGAGACCCACAGAGACTCACAGAGACCCACAGAGACTCACAGAGACTCACAGAGACACTCAGAGACACACAGAGACTCACAGAGACGCACAGAGACTCACAGAGACTCACAGACACCCAGAGAGACTCACAGACACCCACAGACACCCACAGAGACTCACAGAGACTCACAGACACACAGAGACACACAAAGACTCACAGAGACTCACAGAGACTCACAGAGACCCACAGAGACTCACAGAGACTCACAGACACCCACAGAGACTCACAGAGACTCACAGAGACCCACAGAGACTCACAGAGACTCACAGACACCCACAGAGACTCACAGAGACTCACAGAGACTCACAGACACCCACAGAGACTCACAGAGACACACAGAGACTCACAGAGACTCACAGAGACTCACAGAGACCCACAGAGACTCACAGAGACGCACAGAGACTCACAGAGACTCACAGAGAATCACAGACACCCACAGAGACTCACAGACACCCACAGACACCCACAGAGACTCACAGAGACTCACAGACACACAGAGACACAAAGACTCACAGAGACTCACAGAGACTCACAGACACCCACAGAGACTCACAGAGACACACAGAGACTCACAGAGACACACAGAGACCCACAGAGACTCACAGAGACCCACAGAGACTCACAGACACCTACAGAGACTCACAGAGACTCACAGACACTCACAGAGACACACAGAGACTCACAGAGACTCACAGAGACAATCAGAGACCCACAGAGACTCACAGAGACCCACAGAGACTCACAGACACCCACAGAGACTCACATAGACCCACAGAGACCCACAGAGACTCACAGACACCCACAGAGACTCACAGAGACTCACAGAGACCCACAGAGACTCACAGAGACTCACAGACACCCACAGAGACTCACACAGACTCACAGAGACACACAGAAACTCACAGAGACTCACAGAGACACACAGAGTCACACAGAGACTCACAGAGACACACAGAGACGCACAGAGACTCACAGAGACACATAAAGACTCACAGAGACTCACAGAGACTCACAGACACCCACAGAGACTCACAGAGACACACAGAGACTCACAGAGACTCACAGAGACTCACAGAGACACACAGAGACCCACAGAGACTCACAGAGACCCACAGAGACTCACAGACACCCACAGAGACTCACGGAGACTCACAGACACTCACAGAGACACACAGAGACTCACAGAGACTCACAGAGACACTCAGAGACCCACAGAGACTCACAGAGACTCACAGAGACTCACAGACACCCACATAGACTCACACAGACTCACAGAGACGCACAGAAACTCACAGAGACTCACAGAGACACACAGAGTCACACAGAGACTCACAGAGACACACAGAGACGCACAGACACTCACAGAGACACACAGAGACACACAGAGACACACAGACACTCACAGAGACACACAGAGACACACAGAGACATACAGAGACTCGCAGAGACACACAGAGTCACACAGAGACTCACAGAGACACACAGAGACTCACAGAGACTCACAGAGACACACAGAGACACAGAGATACACAGAGACTCACAGAGACTCACAGAGACACACAGAGACTCACAGAGACTCACAGAGACACACATAGATACACAGACACTCACAGACACTCACAGAGTCACACAGAGACTCACAGAGACTCACAGATACCCACAGAGACTCACAGAGACTCACATAGACCCACAGAGACGCACATAGACGCACAAAGACTCACAGACACTCACAGAGACTCACAAAGACCCACAGAGACTCACAGAGACACACAGAGACACACAGAGACTCACAGAGACACACAGAGACTTACAGAGACCCACAGCGACTCACAGACACCCACAGAGACTCACAGAGACTCACAGACACCCACAGAGACTCATAGAGACTTACAGACACCCACAAAGACTCACAGAGACTCACAGAGACACACAGAGACTCACAGAGACACTCACAGAGACTCACAGAGACTCACAGAGACTCACATAGAGACACACAGAGACACTCACAGAGACACACAGAGACTCACAGAGACTCACAGACACCCACAGAGACTCACAGAGACACACAGAGACCCACAGAGCCTCACAGAGACACACAGAGACTCACAGAGACACACAGAGACACACAAAGACTCACAGACACCCACAGAGACTCACAGAGACACTCACAGAGACACACAGAGACTCACAGACACCCACAGAGACTCACAGAGACTCACAGAGACTCACAGAGACTCACAGAGACACACAGAGACTCACAGACACCCACAGAGACTCACAGAGACACACACAGACTTACAGACACCCACAGAGGCTCACAGAGACACATAGAGACTCACAGAGACTCAGAGACACCCACAGAGACTCACAGAGACTCACAGACACCCACAGAGACTCACAGAGACTCACAGAGACACCCAGAGACACACAGAGACTCACAAAGACCCACAGCAACTCACAGACACCCACAGAGACTCACAGAGACTCACAGAGACCCACAGAGACTCACAGACACCCACAGAGACTCACAGAGACACACAGAGACTCACAGAGACACACAGAGACTCACAGAGACACTCACAGAGACTCACAGAGACTCACACAGAGACTCACAGAGACACACAGAGACTCCCAGAGCCTCACAGAGACACACAGAGACTCACAGAGACTCACAAAGACTCACAGAGACTCACAGAGACTCACAGAGACACACAGAGACACACACAGATACACACACAGAGACTCACACAGAGACACACACAGAGACACCCACAGAGACTCACAGAGACTCACAAAGACACACAGAGACTCACAGAGACTCACAAAGACTCACAGAGACCCACAGAGACTCACAGAGACTCACAGACACCCACAGAGACTCACAGAGACTCACAGAGCCTCACAGAGACACACAGAGACTCACAGAGACTCACAAAGACTCACAGAGAAACACAGAGACTCACAGAGACTCACAGACACCCACAGAGACTCACAGAGACACACAGAGACCCACAGAGACTCACAGAGACACACAAAGACTCACAGAGACTCACAAAGACCCACAGAGACTCACAGAGACCCACAGAGACTCACAGAGACCCACAGAGACTCACAGACACACAGAGACACACAGAGACTCACAGAGACTCACAGAGACACTCAGAGACACACAGAGACTCACAGAGACGCACAGAGACTCACAGAGACTCACAGACACCCAGAGAGACTCACAGACACCCACAGACACCCACAGTGACTCACAGAGACTCACAGACACACAGAGACACACAAAGACTCACAGAGACTCACAGAGACTCACAGAGACCCACAGAGACTCACAGAGACTCACAGACACCCACAGAGACTCACAGAGACTCACAGAGACCCACAGAGACTCACAGAGACTCACAGACACCCACAGAGACTCACAGAGACTCACAGAGACTCACAGACACCCACAGAGACTCACAGAGACTCACAGAGACTCACAGAGACCCACAGAGACTCACAGAGACGCACAGAGACTCACAGAGACTCACAGAGAATCACAGACACCCACAGAGACTCACAGAGACCCACAGAGACTCACAGACACCCACAGAGACTCACAGAGACTCACAGAGACTCACAGAGACACACAGAGACTCACAGAGACTCACAGAGACACAGAGATACACAGACACTCACAGAGATACACAGACACTCACAGAGACTCACAGAGACACACAGAGACTCACAGAGACTCACAGAGACACTGAGTCACACAGAGACTCACAGAGACTCACAGAGACACATAGAGACTCAAAGAGACACACAGAGACTCACAGAGACACACAGAGACTCACAGACACCCACAGAGACTCACAGAGACTCACAGAGACCCACAGAGACTCACAGAGACTCACAGACACCCACAGAGACTCACACAGACTCACAGAGACACACAGAAACTCACAGAGACTCACAGAGACACACAGAGTCACACAGAGACTCACAGAGACACACAGAGACGCACAGAGACTCACAGAGACTCACAGAGACTCACAGAGACTCACAGACACCCACAGAGACTCACAGACACCCACAGACACCCACAGAGACTCACAGAGACTCACAGACACACAGAGACACATAAAGACTCACAGAGACTCACAGAGACTCACAGACACCCACAGAGACTCACAGAGACACACAGAGACTCACAGAGACTCACAGAGACACACAGAGACCCACAGAGACTCACAGAGACCCACAGAGACTCACAGACACCCACAGAGACTCACGGAGACTCACAGACACTCACAGAAACACACAGAGACTCACAGAGACTCACAGAGACACTCAGAGACCCACAGAGACTCACAGAGACCCACAGAGACTCACAGACACCCACAGAGACTCACATAGACCCACAGAGACCCACAGAGACTCACAGAGACACAGAGATACACAGACACTCACAGAGATACACAGACACTCACAGAGACTCACAGAGACACACAGAGACTCACAGAGACTCACAGAGACACTGAGTCACACAGAGACTCACAGAGACTCACAGAGACACTCACAGAGACACACACAGAGACACACACAGAGACACACAAAGACACACACAGAGACTCACACAGAGACTCACACAGAGACACACACAGAGACACACAGAGACTCACAGAGACTCACAGAGACACACAGAGACTCACAGAGACACACAGAGACTCAGAGAGACTCACAGAGACTCACAGAGACACACAGAGACTCACAGAGACACACAGAGACACTCATAGAGACTCACAGAGACTCACAGAGACACTCACAGAGACACACAGAGACTCACAGAGATACACAGAGACTCACAGAGACACACAGAGACTCACAGAGACTCACAGAGACACACAGAGATACACAGACACTCACAGACACTCACAGAGACACACAGAGACTCACAGAGACCCACAGAGACTCACAGAGACTCACAAAGACTCACAGACACTCACAGAGACTCACAGAGACCCACAGAGACTCACAAAGACTCACAGAGACCCACAGAGACTCACAGACACCCACAGAGACTCACAGAGACTCACAGAGACTCACAGAGACACACAGAGACTCACAGAGACTCACAGAGACACAGAGATACACAGACACTCACAGAGATACACAGACACTCACAGAGACTCACAGAGACACACAGAGACTCACAGAGACTCACAGAGACACTGAGTCACACAGAGACTCACAGAGACTCACAGAGACACATAGAGACTCAAAGAGACCCACAGAGACTCACAGAGACTCACAAAGACTCACAGAGACACACAGAGACACACAGCCACTCACAGAGACTCACAGAGACCCATAGAGACTCACAGAGACACACAGAGACACACAGAGACTCACAGAGACACACAGCGACTCACAGACACCCAAAGAGACTCACAGAGACTCACAGATACCCACAGAGACTCACAGAGACACTCAAAGACACACAGAGACTCACAGAGACTCACAAAGACTCACAGAGACCCACAAAGACTCACAGAGACTCACAGACACCCACAGAGACTCACAGAGACTCACAGAGCCTCACAGAGACACACAGAGACTCACAGAGACTCACAAAGACTCACAGAGAAACACAGAGACTCACAGAGACTCACAGACACCCACAGAGACTCACAGAGACACACAGAGACCCACAGAGACTCACAGAGACACACAAAGACTCACAGAGACTCACAAAGACCCACAGAGACTCACAGAGACCCACAGAGACTCACAGAGACCCACAGAGACTCACAGACACACAGAGACACACAGAGACTCACAGAGACTCACAGAGACACTCAGAGACACACAGAGACTCACAGAGACGCACAGAGACTCACAGAGACTCACAGACACCCAGAGAGACTCACAGACACCCACAGACACCCACAGAGACTCACAGAGACTCACAGACACACAGAGACACACAAAGACTCACAGAGACTCACAGAGACTCACAGAGACCCACAGAGACTCACAGAGACTCACAGACACCCACAGAGACTCACAGAGACTCACAGAGACCCACAGAGACTCACAGAGACTCACAGACACCCACAGAGACTCACAGAGACTCACAGAGACTCACAGACACCCACAGAGACTCACAGAGACACACAGAGACTCACAGAGACTCACAGAGACTCACAGAGACCCACAGAGACTCACAGAGACGCACAGAGACTCACAGAGACTCACAGAGAATCACAGACACCCACAGAGACTCACAGAGACCCACAGAGACTCACAGACACCCACAGAGACTCACAGAGACTCACAGAGACTCACAGAGACACACAGAGACTCACAGAGACTCACAGAGACACAGAGATACACAGACACTCACAGAGATACACAGACACTCACAGAGACTCACAGAGACACACAGAGACTCACAGAGACTCACAGAGACACTGAGTCACACAGAGACTCACAGAGACTCACAGAGACACATAGAGACTCAAAGAGACCCACAGAGACTCACAGAGACTCACAAAGACTCACAGAGACACACAGAGACACACAGACACTCACAGAGACTCACAGAGACCCATAGAGACTCACAGAGACACACAGAGACACACAGAGACTCACAGAGACACACAGCGACTCACAGACAACCAAAGAGACTCACAGAGACTCACAGATACCCACAGAGACTCACAGAGACACTCAAAGACACACAGAGACTCACAGAGACTCACAAAGACTCACAGAGACCCACAGAGACTCACAGAGACTCACAGACACCCACAGAGACTCACAGAGACTCACAGACCCTCACAGAGACACACAGAGACTCACAGAGACTCACAAAGACTCACAGAGAAACACAGAGACTCACAGAGACTCACAGACACCCACAGAGACTCACAGAGACACACAGAGACCCACAGAGACTCACAGAGACACACAAAGACTCACAGAGACTCACAAAGACCCACAGAGACTCACAGAGACCCACAGAGACTCACAGAGACCCACAGAGACTCACAGAGACTCACAGAGACACTTAGAGACACACAGAGACTCACAGAGACGCACAGAGACTCACAGAGACTCACAGACACCCAGAGAGACTCACAGACACCCACAGACACCCACAGAGACTCACAGAGACTCACAGACACACAGAGACACACAAAGACTCACAGAGACTCACAGAGACTCACAGAGACCCACAGAGACTCACAGAGACTCACAGACACCCACAGAGACTCACAGAGACTCACAGAGACCCACAGAGACTCACAGAGACTCACAGACACCCACAGAGACTCACAGAGACTCACAGAGACTCACAGACACCCACAGAGACTCACAGAGACACACAGAGACTCACAGAGACTCACAGAGACTCACAGAGACCCACAGAGACTCACAGAGACGCACAGAGACTCACAGAGACTCACAGAGAATCACAGACACCCACAGAGACTCACAGACACCCACAGACACCCACAGAGACTCACAGAGACTCACAGACACACAGAGACACAAAGACTCACAGAGACTCACAGAGACTCACAGACACCCACAGAGACTCACAGAGACACACAGAGACTCACAGAGACACACAGAGACCCACAGAGACTCACAGAGACCCACAGAGACTCACAGACACCTACAGAGACTCACAGAGACTCACAGACACTCACAGAGACACACAGAGACTCACAGAGACTCACAGAGACAATCAGAGACCCACAGAGACTCACAGAGACCCACAGAGACTCACAGACACCCACAGAGACTCACATAGACCCACAGAGAACCACAGAGACTCACAGACACCCACAGAGACTCACAGAGACTCACAGAGACCCACAGAGACTCACAGAGACTCACAGACACCCACAGAGACTCACACAGACTCACAGAGACACACAGAAACTCACAGAGACTCACAGAGACACACAGAGTCACACAGAGACTCACAGAGACACACAGAGACGCACAGAGACTCACAGAGACTCACAGAGACTCACAGACACCCACAGAGACTCACAGACACCCACAGACACCCACAGAGACTCACAGAGACTCACAGACACACAGAGACACATAAAGACTCACAGAGACTCACAGAGACTCACAGACACCCACAGAGACTCACAGAGACACACAGAGACTCACAGAGACTCACAGAGACTCACAGAGACACACAGAGACCCACAGAGACTCACAGAGACCCACAGAGACTCACAGACACCCACAGAGACTCACGGAGACTCACAGACACTCACAGAGACACACAGAGACTCACAGAGACTCACAGAGACACTCAGAGACGCACAGAGACTCACAGAGACTCACAGAGACTCACAGACACCCACAGAGACTCACACAGACTCACAGAGACGCACAGAAACTCACAGAGACTCACAGAGACACACAGAGTCACACAGAGACTCACAGAGACACACAGAGACGCACAGACACTCACAGAGACACACAGAGACACACAGAGACACACAGACACTCACAGAGACACACAGAGACACACAGAGACATACAGAGACTCGCAGAGACACACAGAGTCACACAGAGACTCACAGAGACACACAGAGACTCACAGAGACTCACAGAGACACACAGAGACACAGAGATACACAGAGACTCACAGAGACTCACAGAGACACACAGAGACTCACAGAGACTCACAGAGACACACATAGATACACAGACACTCACAGACACTCACAGAGTCACACAGAGACTCACAGAGACTCACAGATACCCACAGAGACTCACAGAGACTCACATAGACCCACAGAGACGCACATAGACGCACAAAGACTCACAGACACTCACAGAGACTCACAAAGACCCACAGAGACTCACAGAGACACACAGAGACACACAGAGACTCACAGAGACACACAGAGACTTACAGAGACCCACAGCGACTCACAGACACCCACAGAGACTCACAGAGACTCACAGACACCCACAGAGACTCATAGAGACTTACAGACACCCACAAAGACTCACAGAGACTCACAGAGACACACAGAGACTCACAGAGACACTCACAGAGACTCACAGAGACTCACAGAGACTCACATAGAGACACACAGAGACACTCACAGAGACACACAGAGACTCACAGAGACACACAGAGACCCACAGAGCCTCACAGAGACACACAGAGACTCACAGAGACACACAGAGACACACAAAGACTCACAGACACCCACAGAGACTCACAGAGACACTCACAGAGACACACAGAGACTCACAGACACCCACAGAGACTCACAGAGACTCACAGAGACACACAGAGACTCACAGAGACTCACAGAGACACACAGAGACTCACAGACACCCACAGAGACTCACAGAGACACACACAGACTCACAGACACCCACAGAGGCTCACAGAGACACATAGAGACTCACAGAGACTCAGAGACACCCACAGAGACTCACAGAGACTCACAGACACCCACAGAGACTCACAGAGACTCACAGAGACACCCAGAGACACACAGAGACTCACAAAGACCCACAGCAACTCACAGACACCCACAGAGACTCACAGAGACTCACAGAGACCCACAGAGACTCACAGACACCCACAGAGACTCACAGAGACACACAGAGACTCACAGAGACACACAGAGACTCACAGAGACACTCACAGAGACTCACAGAGACTCACACAGAGACTCACAGAGACACACAGAGACTCCCAGAGCCTCACAGAGACACACAGAGACTCACAGAGACTCACAAAGACTCACAGAGACTCACAGAGACTCACAGAGACACACAGAGACACACACAGATACACACACAGAGACTCACACAGAGACACACACAGAGACACCCACAGAGACTCACAGAGACTCACAAAGACTCACAGAGACTCAGAGAGACACACAGAGACTCACAGAGACACACAGAGATACACAGACACTCACAGAGACACACAGAAACTCACAGAGACTCACAGAGACACACAGAGTCACACAGAGACTCACAGAGACACACAGAGACGCACAGAGACTCACAGAGACACACAGAGACACACAGAGACATACAGAGACCCACAGAGACACACAGAGACTCACAGAGACCCACAGAGACTCACAGACACCCACAGAGACTCACAGAGACTCACAGAGACCCACAGAGACTCACAGAGACTCACAGACACCCACAGAGACTCACACAGACTCACAGAGACACACAGAAACTCACAGAGACGCACAGAGACACACAGAGTCACACAGAGACTCCCAGAGACACACAGAGACGCACAGAGACTCACAGAGACTCACAGAGACTCACAGAGACTCACAGACACCCACAGAGACTCACAGACACCCACAGACACCCACAGAGACTCACAGAGACTCACAGACACACAGAGACACATAAAGACTCACAGAGACTCACAGAGACTCACAGACACCCACAGAGACTCACAGAGACACACAGGGACTCACAGAGACTCACAGAGACTCACAGAGACACACAGAGACCCACAGAGACTCACAGAGACCCACAGAGACTCACAGACACCCACAGAGACTCACGGAGACTCACAGACACTCACAGAGACACACAGAGACTCACAGAGACTCACAGAGACACTCAGAGACCCACAGAGACTCACAGAGACCCACAGAGACTCACAGACACCCACAGAGACTCACATAGACCCACAGAGACCCACAGAGACTCACAGACACCCACAGAGACTCACAGAGACTCACAGAGACCGACAGAGACTCACAGAGACTCACAGACACCCACAGAGACTCACACAGACTCACAGAGACGCACAGAAACTCACAGAGACTCACAGAGACACACAGAGTCACACAGAGACTCACAGAGACACACAGAGACGCACAGAGACTCACAGAGACACACAGAGACACACAGAGACACACAGACACTCACAGAGACACACAGAGACACACAGAGACATACAGAGACTCGCAGAGACACACAGAGTCACACAGAGACTCACAGAGACACACAGAGACTCACAGAGACTCACAGAGACACACAGAGACACAGAGATACACAGAGACTCACAGCGACTCACAGAGACACACAGAGACTCACAGAGACACACAGAGATACACAGACACTCACAGACACTCACAGAGTCACACAGAGACTCACAGAGACTCACAGAGACTTACAGAGACCCACAGCGACTCACAGACACCCACAGAGACTCACAGAGACTCACAGACACCCACAGAGAGTCATAGAGACTTACAGACACCCACAAAGACTCACAGAGACTCACAGAGACACACAGAGACTCACAGAGACACTCACAGAGACTCACAGAGACTCACAGAGACTCACATAGAGACACACAGAGACACTCACAGAGACACACAGAGACTCACAGAGACTCACAGACACCCACAGAGACTCACAGAGACACACAGAGACCCACAGAGCCTCACAGAGACACACAGAGACTCACAGAGACACACAGAGACACACAAAGACTCACAGACACCCACAGAGACTCACAGAGACACTCACAGAGACACACAGAGACTCACAGACACCCACAGAGACTCACAGAGACTCACAGAGACACACAGAGACTCACAGAGACTCACAGAGACACACAGAGACTCACAGACACCCACAGAGACTCACAGAGACACACAAAGACTCACAGACAACCACAGAGGCTCACAGATACACATAGAGACTCACAGAGACTCAGAGACACCCACAGAGACTCACAGAGACTCACAGACACCCACAGAGACTCACAGAGACTCACAGAGACACACAGAGACACACAGAGACTCACAAAGACCCACAGCGACTCACAGACACCCACAGAGACTCACAGAGACTCACAGAGACCCACAGAGACTCACAGACACCCACAGAGACTCACAGAGACACACAGAGACTCACAGAGACACACAGAGACTCACAGAGACACTCACAGAGACTCACAGAGACTCACAGAGACTCACAGAGACACACAGAGACTCCCAGAGCCTCACAGAGACACACAGAGACTCACAGAGACTCACAAAGACTCACAGAGACTCACAGAGACTCACAGAGACACACAGAGACACACACAGATACACACACAGAGACTCACACAGAGACACACACAGAGACACCCACAGAGACTCACAGAGACTCACAAAGACTCACCGAGACTCAGAGAGACACACAGAGACTCACAGAGACACACAGAGATACACAGACACTCACAGAGACACACAGAAACTCACAGAGACTCACAGAGACACACAGAGTCACACAGAGACTCACAGAGACACACAGAGACGCACAGAGACTCACAGAGACACACAGAGACACACAGAGACATACAGAGACCCACAGAGACACACAGAGACTCACAGAGACACAGAGAGACTCACAGAGACACAGAGATACACAGAGACTCACAGAGACTCACAGAGATACACAGACACTCACAGACACTCACAGAGTCACACAGAGACTCACAGAGACTCACAGATACCCACAGAGACTCACAGAGACTCAAATAGACCCACAGAGACGCACATAGACGCACAAAAACTCACAGACACTCACAGAGACTCACAAAGACCCACAGAGACTCACAGAGACACACAGAGACACACAGAGACTCACAGAGACCCACAGAGACTCACAGAGACCCACAGCGACTCACAGACACCCACAGAGACTCACAGAGACTCACAGACACCCGCAGAGACTCATAAAGACTCACAGACACCCACAAAGACTCACAGAGACTCACAGAGACACACAGAGACTCACAGAGACACTCACAGAGACCCACAGAGACTCACAGAGACTCACATAGAGACACACAGAGACACACAGAGACTCACAGAGACTCACAGACACCCACAGAGACTCACAGAGACACACAGAGACTCACAGAGCCTCACAGAGACACACAGAGACTCACAGACACCCACAAAGACTCACAGAGACTAACAGAGACACACAGAGACTCATGGAGACTCACAGACACCCACAGAGACTCACAGAGACTCACAGAGACACACAAAGACTCACAGACACCCACAGAGACTCACAGAGACTCACAGAGACTCACAGAGACACACAGAGACTCACAGAGACTCACAGACACCCACAGAGACTCACAGAGACTCACAGAGACTCACAGAGACACACAAAGAATCACAGACACCCACAGAGACTCACAGAGACTCACAGAGAAACACAGAGACTCACAGAGACCCACAGCGACTCACAGAAATCCACAGAGACTCACAGAGGCTCACAGACACCCACAGAGACTCATAGAGACTCACAGACACCCACAGAGACTCACAGAGACACACAGAGACTCACAGAGACTCACAGAGACACACAGAGACTCACAGAGACACACAGAGACTCACAGAGACACTCACAGAGACTCACAGAGACACACAGAGACTTACAGACACCCACAGAGACTCACAGAGACTCACAGAGACACACAGAGACTCACAGAGACACACAGAGACTCACAGACACCCACAGAGACTCACAGAGACACACAGAGACACACAAAGACTCACAGACACCCACAGAGGCTCACAGAGTCTCACAGACACCCACAGAGACTCACAGAGACACACAGAGACTCACAGAGCCTCACAGAGACACACAGGGACTCACAGACACCCACAAAGACCCACAGAGACTCACAGAGACTCACAGAGACATACAAAGACTCACAGACACCCACAGAGACTCACGGACACCCACAGAGACTCACAGAGACTCACAGAGACACACAGAGACTCACAGAGACTCACAGACACCCACAGAGACTCACAGAGACTCACAGAGACTCACAGAGACACACAAAGAATCACAGACACCCACAGAGACTCACAGAGACACACAAAGACTCAGAGAGACTCACAGACACCCACAGAGACTCACAGAGACTCACAGACACCCACAGAGACTCACAGAGACTCACAAACACCCACAGAGACTCACAGAGACTCACAGAGACACACAGAGACTCACAGAGACTCACAGACACCCACAGAGACTCACAGAGACACACAAAGACTCACAGAGACCCACAGAGACTCACAGAGACTCACAGAGACCCACAGAGACTCACAGAGACCCACAGAGACTCACAGAGACTCACAGAGACTCACAGAGACCCACAGAGACTCACAGACACCCACAGAGACTCACAGAGACTCACAGACACCCACAGAGACTCACAGAGACTCACAGAGACTCACAGAGACTCACCGAGACACACAGAGACTCACAGAGACTCACCGAGACACACAGAGACTCACAGAGACTCACCGAAACACACAAAGACTCACAGAGACTCACAGAGACTCACAGAGACACACAGAGTCTCACAGAGACACACAGAGACTCACAGAGACTCACAGAGACTCACAGAGACACATAGAGACCCACAGAGACTCACAGAGACACACAGAGACTCACAGAGACCCACAGAGACTCACAGAGACCCACAGAGACTCACAGAGACTCACAGAGACTCACAGACACCCACAGAGACTCACAGAGACTCACACAGAGACTCACAAAGACCCACAGAGACTCACAGAGACTCACAGAGACATACAAAGACTCACAGACACCCACAGAGACTCACGGACACCCACAGAGACTCACAGAGACTCACAGAGACACACAGAGACTCACAGAGACTCACAGACACCCACAGAGACTCACAGAGACTCACAGAGACTCACAGAGACACACAAAGAATCACAGACACCCACAGAGACTCACAGAGACACACAAAGACTCAGAGAGACTCACAGACACCCACAGAGACTCACAGAGACTCACAGACACCCACAGAGACTCACAGAGACTCACAAACACCCACAGAGACTCACAGAGACTCACAGAGACACAAAGAGACTCACAGAGACTCACAGACACCCACAGAGACTCACAGAGACACACAAAGACTCACAGAGACCCACAGAGACTCACAGAGACTCACAGAGACCCACAGAGATACACAGAGACCGACAGAGACTCACAGAGACTCACAGAGACTCACAGAGACCCACAGAGACTCACAGACACCCACAGAGACTCACAGAGACTCACAGACACCCACAGAGACTCACAGAGACTCACAGAGACTCACAGAGACTCACCGAGACACAGAGACTCACAGAGACTCACCGAGACACACAGAGACTCACAGAGACTCACCGAAACACACAGAGACTCACAGAGACTCACAGAGACTCACAGAGACACACAGAGTCTCACAGAGACACACAGAGACTCACAGAGACTCACAGAGACACATAGAGACCCACAGAGACTCACAGAGACACACAGAGACTCACAGAGACCCACAGAGACTCACAGACACCCACAGAGACTCACAGAGACTCACAGAGACACACAGAGACTCACAGAGACTCACAGAGACACACAGAGACTCACAGACACCCACAGAGACTCACAGAGACACACACAGACTCACAGACACCCACAGAGGCTCACAGAGACACATAGAGACTCACAGAGACTCAGAGACACCCACAGAGACTCACAGAGACTCACAGACACCCACAGAGACTCACAGAGACTCACAGAGACACCCAGAGACACACAGAGACTCACAAAGACCCACAGCAACTCACAGACACCCACAGAGACTCACAGAGACTCACAGAGACCCACAGAGACTCACAGACACCCACAGAGACTCACAGAGACACACAGAGACTCACAGAGACACACAGAGACTCACAGAGACACTCACAGAGACTCACAGAGACTCACACAGAGACTCACAGAGACACACAGAGACTCCCAGAGCCTCACAGAGACACACAGAGACTCACAGAGACTCACAAAGACTCACAGATACTCACAGAGACTCACAGAGACACACAGAGACACACACAGATACACACACAGAGACTCACACAGAGACACACACAGAGACACCCACAGAGACTCACAGAGACTCACAAAGACTCACAGAGACTCAGAGAGACACACAGAGACTCACAGAGACACACAGAGATACACAGACACTCACAGAGACACACAGAAACTCACAGAGACTCACAGAGACACACAGAGTCACACAGAGACTCACAGAGACACACAGAGACGCACAGAGACTCACAGAGACACACAGAGACACACAGAGACATACAGAGACCCACAGAGACACACAGAGACTCACAGAGACCCACAGAGACTCACAGACACCCACAGAGACTCACAGAGACTCACAGAGACCCACAGAGACTCACAGAGACTCACAGACACCCACAAAGACTCACACAGACTCACAGAGACACACAGAAACTCACAGAGACTCACAGAGACACACAGAGTCACACAGAGACTCACAGAGACACACAGAGACGCACAGAGACTCACAGAGACTCACAGAGACTCACAGAGACTCACAGACACCCACAGAGACTCACAGACACCCACAGACACCCACAGAGACTCACAGAGACTCACAGACACACAGAGACACATAAAGACTCACAGAGACTCACAGAGACTCACAGACACCCACAGAGACTCACAGAGACACACAGGGACTCACAGAGACTCACAGAGACTCACAGAGACACACAGAGACCCACAGAGACTCACAGAGACCCACAGAGACTCACAGACACCCACAGAGACTCACGGAGACTCACAGACACTCACAGAGACACACAGAGACTCACAGAGACTCACAGAGACACTCAGAGACCCACAGAGACTCACAGAGACCCACAGAGACTCACAGACACCCACAGAGACTCACATAGACCCACAGAGACCCACAGAGACTCACAGACACCCACAGAGACTCACAGAGACTCACAGAGACCCACAGAGACTCACAGAGACTCACAGACACCCACAGAGACTCACACAGACTCACAGAGACGCACAGAAACTCACAGAGACTCACAGAGACACACAGAGTCACACAGAGACTCACAGAGACACACAGAGACGCACAGAGACTCACAGAGACACACAGAGACACACAGAGACACACAGACACTCACAGAGACACACAGAGACACACAGAGACATACAGAGACTCGCAGAGACACACAGAGTCACACAGAGACTCACAGAGACACACAGAGACTCACAGAGACTCACAGAGACACACAGAGACACAGAGATACACAGAGACTCACAGAGACTCACAGAGACACACAGAGACTCACAGAGACACACAGAGATACACAGACACTCACAGACACTCACAGAGTCACACAGAGACTCACAGAGACTCACAGATACCCACAGAGACTCACAGAGACTCACATAGACCCACAGAGACGCACATAGACGCACAAAGACTCACAGACACTCACAGAGACTCACAAAGACCCACAGAGACTCACAGAGACACACAGAGACACACAGAGACTCACAGAGACACACAGAGACTTACAGAGACCCACAGCGACTCACAGACACCCACAGAGACTCACAGAGACTCACAGACACCCACAGAGAGTCATAGAGACTTACAGACACCCACAAAGACTCACAGAGACTCACAGAGACACACAGAGACTCACAGAGACACTCACAGAGACTCACAGAGACTCACAGAGACTCACATAGAGACACACAGAGACACTCACAGAGACACACAGAGACTCACAGAGACTCACAGACACCCACAGAGACTCACAGAGACACACAGAGACCCACAGAGCCTCACAGAGACACACAGAGACTCACAGAGACACACAGAGACACACAAAGACTCACAGACACCCACAGAGACTCACAGAGACACTCACAGAGACACACAGAGACTCACAGACACCCACAGAGACTCACAGAGACTCACAGAGACACACAGAGACTCACAGAGACTCACAGAGACACACAGAGACTCACAGACACCCACAGAGACTCACAGAGACACACAAAGACTCACAGACACCCACAGAGGCTCACAGATACACATAGAGACTCACAGAGACTCAGAGACACCCACAGAGACTCACAGAGACTCACAGACACCCACAGAGACTCACAGAGACTCACAGAGACACACAGAGACACACAGAGACTCACAAAGACCCACAGCGACTCACAGACACCCACAGAGACTCACAGAGACTCACAGAGACCCACAGAGACTCACAGACACCCACAGAGACTCACAGAGACACACAGAGACTCACAGAGACACACAGAGACTCACAGAGACACTCACAGAGACTCACAGAGACTCACAGAGACTCACAGAGACACACAGAGACTCCCAGAGCCTCACAGAGACACACAGAGACTCACAGAGACTCACAAAGACTCACAGAGACTCACAGAGACTCACAGAGACACACAGAGACACACACAGATACACACACAGAGACTCACACAGAGACACACACAGAGACACCCACAGAGACTCACAGAGACTCACAAAGACTCACCGAGACTCAGAGAGACACACAGAGACTCACAGAGACACACAGAGATACACAGACACTCACAGAGACACACAGAAACTCACAGAGACTCACAGAGACACACAGAGTCACACAGAGACTCACAGAGACACACAGAGACGCACAGAGACTCACAGAGACACACAGAGACACACAGAGACATACAGAGACCCACAGAGACACACAGAGACTCACAGAGACACACAGAGACTCACAGAGACACAGAGATACACAGAGACTCACAGAGACTCACAGAGATACACAGACACTCACAGACACTCACAGAGTCACACAGAGACTCACAGAGACTCACAGATACCCACAGAGACTCACAGAGACTCAAATAGACCCACAGAGACGCACATAGACGCACAAAAACTCACAGACACTCACAGAGACTCACAAAGACCCACAGAGACTCACAGAGACACACAGAGACACACAGAGACTCACAGAGACCCACAGAGACTCACAGAGACCCACAGCGACTCACAGACACCCACAGAGACTCACAGAGACTCACAGACACCCGCAGAGACTCATAAAGACTCACAGACACCCACAAAGACTCACAGAGACTCACAGAGACACACAGAGACTCACAGAGACACTCACAGAGACCCACAGAGACTCACAGAGACTCACATAGAGACACACAGAGACACACAGAGACTCACAGAGACTCACAGACACCCACAGAGACTCACAGAGACACACAGAGACTCACAGAGCCTCACAGAGACACACAGAGACTCACAGACACCCACAAAGACTCACAGAGACTAACAGAGACACACAGAGACTCATGGAGACTCACAGACACCCACAGAGACTCACAGAGACTCACAGAGACACACAAAGACTCACAGACACCCACAGAGACTCACAGAGACTCACAGAGACTCACAGAGACACACAGAGACTCACAGAGACTCACAGACACCCACAGAGACTCACAGAGACTCACAGAGACTCACAGAGACACACAAAGAATCACAGACACCCACAGAGACTCACAGAGACTCACAGAGAAACACAGAGACTCACAGAGACCCACAGCGACTCACAGAAATCCACAGAGACTCACAGAGGCTCACAGACACCCACAGAGACTCATAGAGACTCACAGACACCCACAGAGACTCACAGAGACACACAGAGACTCACAGAGACTCACAGAGACACACAGAGACTCACAGAGACACACAGAGACTCACAGAGACACTCACAGAGACTCACAGAGACACACAGAGACTTACAGACACCCACAGAGACTCACAGAGACTCACAGAGACACACAGAGACTCACAGAGACACACAGAGACTCACAGACACCCACAGAGACTCACAGAGACACACAGAGACACACAAAGACTCACAGACACCCACAGAGGCTCACAGAGTCTCACAGACACCCACAGAGACTCACAGAGACACACAGAGACTCACAGAGCCTCACAGAGACACACAGGGACTCACAGACACCCACAAAGACCCACAGAGACTCACAGAGACTCACAGAGACATACAAAGACTCACAGACACCCACAGAGACTCACGGACACCCACAGAGACTCACAGAGACTCACAGAGACACACAGAGACTCACAGAGACTCACAGACACCCACAGAGACTCACAGAGACTCACAGAGACTCACAGAGACACACAAAGAATCACAGACACCCACAGAGACTCACAGAGACACACAAAGACTCAGAGAGACTCACAGACACCCACAGAGACTCACAGAGACTCACAGACACCCACAGAGACTCACAGAGACTCACAAACACCCACAGAGACTCACAGAGACTCACAGAGACACACAGAGACTCACAGAGACTCACAGACACCCACAGAGACTCACAGAGACACACAAAGACTCACAGAGACCCACAGAGACTCACAGAGACTCACAGAGACCCACAGAGACTCACAGAGACCCACAGAGACTCACAGAGACTCACAGAGACTCACAGAGACCCACAGAGACTCACAGACACCCACAGAGACTCACAGAGACTCACAGACACCCACAGAGACTCACAGAGACTCACAGAGACTCACAGAGACTCACCGAGACACACAGAGACTCACAGAGACTCACCGAGACACACAGAGACTCACAGAGACTCACCGAAACACAAAAAGACTCACAGAGACTCACAGAGACTCACAGAGACACACAGAGTCTCACAGAGACACACAGAGACTCACAGAGACTCACAGAGACTCACAGAGACACATAGAGACCCACAGAGACTCACAGAGACACACAGAGACTCACAGAGACCCACAGAGACTCACAGAGACCCACAGAGACTCACAGAGACTCACAGAGACTCACAGACACCCACAGAGACTCACAGAGCCTCACACAGAGACTCACAAAGACCCACAGAGACTCACAGAGACTCACAGAGACATACAAAGACTCACAGACACCCACAGAGACTCACGGACACCCACAGAGACTCACAGAGACTCACAGAGACACACAGAGACTCACAGAGACTCACAGACACCCACAGAGACTCACAGAGACTCACAGAGACTCACAGAGACACACAAAGAATCACAGACACCCACAGAGACTCACAGAGACACACAAAGACTCAGAGAGACTCACAGACACCCACAGAGACTCACAGAGACACACAGAGACTCACAGAGACACTCACAGAGACTCACAGAGACACACAGAGACTTACAGACACCCACAGAGACTCACAGAGACTCACAGAGACACACAGAGACTCACGGAGACACACAGAGACTCACAGACACCCACAGAGACTCACAGAGACACACAGAGACACACAAAGACTCACAGACACCCACAGAGGCTCACAGAGTCTCACAGACACCCACAGAGACTCACAGAGACACACAGAGACTCACAGAGCCTCACAGAGACACACAGGGACTCACAGACACCCACAAAGACCCACAGAGACTCACAGAGACTCACAGAGACATACAAAGACTCACAGACACCCACAGAGACTCACGGACACCCACAGAGACTCACAGAGACTCACAGAGACACACAGAGACTCACAGAGACTCACAGACACCCACAGAGACTCACAGACACCCACAGAGACTCACAGAGACTCACAGACACCCACAGAGACTCACAGAGACTCACAAACACCCACAGAGACTCACAGAGACTCACAGAGACACACAGAGACTCACAGAGACTCACAGACACCCACAGAGACTCACAGAGACACACAAAGACTCACAGAGACCCACAGAGACTCACAGAGACTCACAGAGACCCACAGAGACTCACAGAGACCCACAGAGACTCACAGAGACTCACAGAGACTCACAGAGACCCACAGAGACTCACAGACACCCACAGAGACTCACAGAGACTCACAGACACCCACAGAGACTCACAGAGACTCACAGAGACTCACAGAGACTCACCGAGACACACAGAGACTCACAGAGACTCACCGAGACACACAGAGACTCACAGAGACTCACCGAAACACAAAAAGACTCACAGAGACTCACAGAGACTCACAGAGACACACAGAGTCTCACAGAGACACACAGAGACTCACAGAGACTCACAGAGACTCACAGAGACACATAGAGACCCACAGAGACTCACAGAGACACACAGAGACTCACAGAGACCCACAGAGACTCACAGAGACCCACAGAGACTCACAGAGACTCACAGAGACTCACAGACACCCACAGAGACTCACAGAGCCTCACACAGAGACTCACAAAGACCCACAGAGACTCACAGAGACTCACAGAGACATACAAAGACTCACAGACACCCACAGAGACTCACGGACACCCACAGAGACTCACAGAGACTCACAGAGACACACAGAGACTCACAGAGACTCACAGACACCCACAGAGACTCACAGAGACTCACAGAGACTCACAGAGACACACAAAGAATCACAGACACCCACAGAGACTCACAGAGACACACAAAGACTCAGAGAGACTCACAGACACCCACAGAGACTCACAGAGACTCACAGACACCCACAGAGACTCACAGAGACTCACAAACACCCACAGAGACTCACAGAGACTCACAGAGACACAAAGAGACTCACAGAGACTCACAGACACCCACAGAGACTCACAGAGACACACAAAGACTCACAGAGACCCACAGAGACTCACAGAGACTCACAGAGACCCACAGAGATACACAGAGACCGACAGAGACTCACAGAGACTCACAGAGACTCACAGAGACCCACAGAGACTCACAGACACCCACAGAGACTCACAGAGACTCACAGACACCCACAGAGACTCACAGAGACTCACAGAGACTCACAGAGACTCACCGAGACACAGAGACTCACAGAGACTCACCGAGACACACAGAGACTCACAGAGACTCACCGAAACACACAGAGACTCACAGAGACTCACAGAGACTCACAGAGACACACAGAGTCTCACAGAGACACACAGAGACTCACAGAGACTCACAGAGACACATAGAGACCCACAGAGACTCACAGAGACACACAGAGACTCACAGAGACCCACAGAGACTCACAGAGACCCACAGAGACTCACAGAGACTCACAGAGACTCACAGACACCCACAGAGACTCACAGAGACTCACACAGAGACTCACAGAGACTCACACAGAGACTCACAGAGACTCACAGAGACTCACAGAGACCCACAGAGACTCACAGAGACCCACAGAGACTCACAGAGACACACAGAGACTCAGAGACCCACAGAGACTCACAGAGACTCACAGAGACACACAAAGACTCACAGACACCCACAGAGACTCACAGAGACACTCAGAGACTCACAGAGCCTCACAGAGACTCACAGAGACTCACAGACACCCACAGAGACTCACAGAGACTCACAGAGACTCACAGAGACACACAGAAACTCACAGAGACTCTCAGAGACTCACAGAGACACACAAAGACTCACAGAGACCCACAGAGACTCACAGAGACTCACAGAGACCCACAGAGACTCACAGAGACCCACAGAGACTCACAGAGACTCACAGAGACTCACAGACACCCACAGAGACACACAGAGACTCACAGAGACCCACAGAGACTCACAGACACCCACAGAGACTCACAGAGACTCACAGACACCCACAGAGACTCACAGAGACACACAGAGACTCACAGAGACTCACAGAGACCCACAGAGACTCACAGAGACTCACAGACACCCACAAAGACTCACAGAGACTCACAGAGCCTCACAGAGACACACAGAGACTCACAAAGACTCACAAAGACTCACAGAGAAACACAGACTCACAGAGACTCACAGACACCCACAGAGACTCACAGAGACTCACAGAGACTCACAGAGACACACAGAGACTCACAGACACCCACAGAGACTCACAGAGACTCACAGAGACTCACAGACACCCACAGAGACTCACAGAGACTCACAGAGACTCACAGAGACACACAGAAACTCACAGAGACTCTCAGAGACTCACAGAGACACACAAAGACTCACAGAGACCCAAAGAGACTCACAGAGACCCACAGAGACTCACAGAGACCCACAGAGACTCACAGAGACTCACAGAGACCCACAGAGACTCACAGAGACTCACAGAGACTCACAGAGTTAGACAAAGACTCACAGAGACTCACAGAGACACACAGAGACTCACAGAGACCCACAGACACCCACAGACACCCACAGAGACTCACAGAGACTCACAGAGACACACAAAGACTCACAGAGACACACAGAGACTCACAGACACCCACAGATACTCACAGAGACTCACAGAGACTCACAGAGACTCACAGACACCCACAGAGACTCACAGAGACTCACAGAGACTCACAGAGACCCACAGAGACTCACACACACCCACAGAGACTCACAGACACCCACAGAGACTCACAGAGACTCACAGAGACTCACAGAGACTCACAGAGACTTACAAAGACTCACAGAGACACACAGAGACTCACAGAGACCCACAGAGACTCACAGAGACTCACAGAGAATCACAGAGACACACAGAGACTCACAGACACCCACAGAGACTCACAGAGACTCACAGACACCCACAGAGACTCACAGAGACTCACAGACACCCACAGAGACACACAGACACCCACAGAGACTCACAGAGACTCACAGACACCCACAGAGACTCACAGAGACTCACAGAGACACTCACAGAGACTTACAGAGACACACAGAGACCCACAGAGACTCACAGAGACTCACAGAGACTCACAGAGACACACAAAGACTCACATAGACTCACAGATACACACAGAGACTCACAGAGACCCACAGACACCCACAGACACCCACAGAGACTCACAGAGACTCACAGAGACTCACAGAGACACACAGAGACTCACAGAGACACACAGAGACTCACAGACACCCACAGAGACTCACAGAGACACACAGAGACACACAAAGACTCACAGACACCCACAGAGGCTCACAGAGACTCACAGACACCCACAGAGACTCACAGAGACACACAGAGACTCACAGAGCCTCACAGAGACACACAGGGACTCACAGAGACCCACAGAGACTCACAGAGACTCACAGACACACAGAGACACACAGAGACCCACAGAGACTCACAGAGACTCACAGAGACTCACAGACACCCACAGAGACTCACAGAGACTCACACAGAGACTCACAGAGACACACAGAGACTCACAGAGACCCACAGAGACTCACAGAGACCCACAGAGACTCACAGAGACTCACAGAGACTCACAGACACCCACAGAGACTCACAGAGACTCACACAGAGACTCACAGAGACCCACAGAGACTCACAGACACCCACAGAGACTCACAGAGACTCACAGAGACACACAGAGACTCACAGACACACAGAGACTCACAGACACCCACAGAGACTCACAGAGACTCACAGACACCCACAGAGACCCACAGAGACTCACAGAGACTCACAGATACTCAGAGAGACTCACAGAGACTCACAGAGACTCACAGAGACCCACAGAGACTCACAGACACCCACAGATACTCACAGACACACACAGAGACTCACAGAGACCCACAGAGACTCACAGAGACCCACAGAGACCCACAGAGACTCACAGAGACTCACAGAGACCCACAGAGACTCACAGAGACTCACAGAGACTCACAGACACCCACAGAGACTCACAGAGACTCACACAGAGACTCACAGAGACCCACAGAGACTCACAGACACCCACAGAGACTCACAGAGACTCACAGAGACACACAGAGACTCACAGACACACAGAGACTCACAGACACCCACAGAGACTCACAGAGACTCACAGACACCCACAGAGACCCACAGAGACTCACAGAGACTCAGAGAGACTCACAGAGACTCACAGAGACTCACAGACACCCACAGATACTCACAGACACACACAGAGACTCACAGAGACTCACAGAGACCCACAGAGACTCACAGAGACTCACAGAGACTCACAGACACCCACAGAGACTCACAGACACCCACAGAGACTCACAGACACCCACAGAGACTCACAGAGACTCACAGAGACCCACAGAGACTCACAGAGACACACAGAGACTCACAGACACCCACAGAGACTCACAGAGACCCACAGAGACTCACAGAGACCCACAGAGACTCACAGAGACTCACAGAGACCCACAGAGACTCACAGAGACTCACAGAGACTCACAGACACCCACAGAGACCCACAGAGACTCACAGAGACCCACAGAGACTCACAGAGACTCAAAGAGACCCACAGAGACTCACAGAGACCCACAGAGACTCACAGAGAATCACAGACACCCACAGAGACTCACAGAGACTCACAGAGACCCACAGAGACCCACAGAGACTCACAGACACCCACAGAGACTCACAGAGACTCACCGAGACACACAGAGACTCACAGAGACTCACCGAGACTCACAGAGACTCACAGAGACACACAGAGTCTCACAGAGACTCACAGAGACTCACAGAGACCCACAGAGACTCACAGAGACACACAGAGACTCACAGACACCCACAGAGACTCACAGAGACCCACAGAGACTCACAGAGACCCACAGAGACTCACAGAGACTCACAGAGACTCACAGACACCCACAGAGACCCACAGAGACTCACAGAGACCCACAGAGACTCACAGAGACTCACAGAGACTCACAGAGACCCACAGAGACTCACAGAGACCCACAGAGACTCACAGAGAATCACAGACACCCACAGAGACTCACAGAGACTCACAGAGACCCACAGAGACCCACAGAGACTCACAGACTCACAGACACCCACAGAGACTCACAGAGACCCACAGAGACTCACAGAGACACACAGAGACTCAGAGACCCACAGAGACTCACAGAGACTCACAGAGACACACAAAGACTCACAGACACCCACAGAGACTCACAGAGACACTCAGAGACTCACAGAGCCTCACAGAGACTCACAGAGACTCACAGACACCCACAGAGACTCACAGAGACTCACAGAGACTCACAGAGACACACAGAAACTCACAGAGACTCTCAGAGACTCACAGAGACACACAAAGACTCACAGAGACGCACAGAGACTCACAGAGACTCACAGAGACCCACAGAGACTCACAGAGACCCACAGAGACTCACAGAGACTCACAGAGACTCACAGACACCCACAGAGACTCACAGAGACTCACAGACACCCACAGAGACTCACAGAGACTCACAGAGACCCACAGAGACTCACAGACACCCACAGAGACTCACAGAGACTCACAGACACCCACAGAGACTCACAGAGACTCACAGAGACTCACCGAGACACACAGAGACTCACAGAGACTCACCGAGACACACAGAGACTCACAGAGACTCACCGAGACTCACAGAGACTCACAGAGACTCACAGAGACACACAGAGTCTCACAGAGACACACAGAGACTCACAGAGATTCACAGAGACTCACAGAGACACATAGAGACCCACAGAGACTCACAGAGACACACAGAGACTCACAGAGACCCACAGGGACTCACAGAGACCCACAGAGACTCACAGAGACTCACAGAGACTCACAGACACCCACAGAGACTCACAGAGACTCACACAGAGACTCACAGAGACTCACACAGAGACTCACAGAGACACACAGAGACTCACAGAGACCCACAGAGACTCACAGAGACCCACAGAGACACACAGAGACCCACAGAGACTCACAGAGACACACAGAGACTCAGAGACCCACAGAGACTCACAGAGACTCACAGAGACACACAAAGACTCACAGACACCCACAGAGACTCACAGAGACACTCAGAGACTCAGAGAGCCTCACAGATACTCACAGAGACTCACAGACACCCACAGAGACTCACAGAGACTCACAGAGACTCACAGAGACACACAGAAACTCACAGAGACTCTCAGAGACTCACAGAGACACACAAAGACTCACAGAGACCCACAGAGACTCACAGAGACTCACAGAGACCCACAGAGACTCACAGAGACCCACAGAGACTCACAGAGACTCACAGACACCCACAGAGACTCACAGAGACTCACAGAGACCCACAGAGACTCACAGACACCCACAGAGACTCACAGAGACTCACAGACACCCACAGAGACTCACAGAGACTCACAGAGACTCACAGAGACTCACCGAGACACACAGAGACTCACAGAGACTCACCGAGACACACAGAGACTCACAGAGACTCACCGAGACACACAGAGACTCACAGAGACTCACCGAGACACACGGAGACTCACAGAGACCCACAGAGACTCACAGAGACTCACAGACACACAGAGACTCACAGAGACTCACAGACACCCACAGAGACTCACAGAGACTCACAGACACCCACAGAGACACACAGACACCCACAGAGACTCACAGAGACTCACAGACACCCACAGAGACTCACAGAGACTCACAGAGACACTCACAGAGACTTACAGAGACACACAGAGACCCACAGAGACTCACAGAGACTCACAGAGACTCACAGAGACACACAAAGACTCACATAGACTCACAGATACACACAGAGACTCACAGAGACCCACAGACACCCACAGACACCCACAGAGACTCACAGAGACTCACAGAGACTCACAGAGACACACAGAGACTCACAGAGACACACAGAGACTCACAGACACCCACAGAGACTCACAGAGACACACAGAGACACACAAAGACTCACAGACACCCACAGAGGCTCACAGAGACTCACAGACACCCACAGAGACTCACAGAGACACACAGAGACTCACAGAGCCTCACAGAGACACACAGGGACTCACAGAGACCCACAGAGACTCACAGAGACTCACAGACACACAGAGACACACAGAGACCCACAGAGACTCACAGAGACTCACAGAGACTCACAGACACCCACAGAGACTCACAGAGACTCACACAGAGACTCACAGAGACACACAGAGACTCACAGAGACCCACAGAGACTCACAGAGACCCACAGAGACTCACAGAGACTCACAGAGACTCACAGACACCCACAGAGACTCACAGAGACTCACACAGAGACTCACAGAGACCCACAGAGACTCACAGACACCCACAGAGACTCACAGAGACTCACAGAGACACACAGAGACTCACAGACACACAGAGACTCACAGACACCCACAGAGACTCACAGAGACTCACAGACACCCACAGAGACCCACAGAGACTCACAGAGACTCACAGATACTCAGAGAGACTCACAGAGACTCACAGAGACTCACAGAGACCCACAGAGACTCACAGACACCCACAGATACTCACAGACACACACAGAGACTCACAGAGACCCACAGAGACTCACAGAGACCCACAGAGACCCACAGAGACTCACAGAGACTCACAGAGACCCACAGAGACTCACAGAGACTCACAGAGACTCACAGACACCCACAGAGACTCACAGAGACTCACACAGAGACTCACAGAGACCCACAGAGACTCACAGACACCCACAGAGACTCACAGAGACTCACAGAGACACACAGAGACTCACAGACACACAGAGACTCACAGACACCCACAGAGACTCACAGAGACTCACAGACACCCACAGAGACCCACAGAGACTCACAGAGACTCAGAGAGACTCACAGAGACTCACAGAGACTCACAGACACCCACAGATACTCACAGACACACACAGAGACTCACAGAGACTCACAGAGACCCACAGAGACTCACAGAGACTCACAGAGACTCACAGACACCCACAGAGACTCACAGAGACTCACAGAGACCCACAGAGACTCACAGAGACACACAGAGACTCACAGACACCCACAGAGACTCACAGAGACCCACAGAGACTCACAGAGACCCACAGAGACTCACAGAGACTCACAGAGACCCACAGAGACTCACAGAGACTCACAGAGACTCACAGACACCCACAGAGACCCACAGAGACTCACAGAGACCCACAGAGACTCACAGAGACTCAAAGAGACCCACAGAGACTCACAGAGACCCACAGAGACTCACAGAGAATCACAGACACCCACAGAGACTCACAGAGACTCACAGAGACCCACAGAGACCCACAGAGACTCACAGACACCCACAGAGACTCACAGAGACTCACCGAGACACACAGAGACTCACAGAGACTCACCGAGACTCACAGAGACTCACAGAGACACACAGAGTCTCACAGAGACTCACAGAGACTCACAGAGACCCACAGAGACTCACAGAGACACACAGAGACTCACAGACACCCACAGAGACTCACAGAGACCCACAGAGACTCACAGAGACCCACAGAGACTCACAGAGACTCACAGAGACTCACAGACACCCACAGAGACCGACAGAGACTCACAGAGACCCACAGAGACTCACAGAGACTCACAGAGACTCACAGAGACCCACAGAGACTCACAGAGACCCACAGAGACTCACAGAGAATCACAGACACCCACAGAGACTCACAGAGACTCACAGAGACCCACAGAGACCCACAGAGACTCACAGACTCACAGACACCCACAGAGACTCACAGAGACCCACAGAGACTCACAGAGACACACAGAGACTCAGAGACCCACAGAGACTCACAGAGACTCACAGAGACACACAAAGACTCACAGACACCCACAGAGACTCACAGAGACACTCAGAGACTCACAGAGCCTCACAGAGACTCACAGAGACTCACAGACACCCACAGAGACTCACAGAGACTCACAGAGACTCACAGAGACACACAGAAACTCACAGAGACTCTCAGAGACTCACAGAGACACACAAAGACTCACAGAGACGCACAGAGACTCACAGAGACTCACAGAGACCCACAGAGACTCACAGAGACCCACAGAGACTCACAGAGACTCACAGAGACTCACAGACACCCACAGAGACTCACAGAGACTCACAGACACCCACAGAGACTCACAGAGACTCACAGAGACCCACAGAGACTCACAGACACCCACAGAGACTCACAGAGACTCACAGACACCCACAGAGACTCACAGAGACTCACAGAGACTCACCGAGACACACAGAGACTCACAGAGACTCACCGAGACACACAGAGACTCACAGAGACTCACCGAGACTCACAGAGACTCACAGAGACTCACAGAGACACACAGAGTCTCACAGAGACACACAGAGACTCACAGAGATTCACAGAGACTCACAGAGACACATAGAGACCCACAGAGACTCACAGAGACACACAGAGACTCACAGAGACCCACAGGGACTCACAGAGACCCACAGAGACTCACAGAGACTCACAGAGACTCACAGACACCCACAGAGACTCACAGAGACTCACACAGAGACTCACAGAGACTCACACAGAGACTCACAGAGACACACAGAGACTCACAGAGACCCACAGAGACTCACAGAGACCCACAGAGACACACAGAGACCCACAGAGACTCACAGAGACACACAGAGACTCAGAGACCCACAGAGACTCACAGAGACTCACAGAGACACACAAAGACTCACAGACACCCACAGAGACTCACAGAGACACTCAGAGACTCAGAGAGCCTCACAGATACTCACAGAGACTCACAGACACCCACAGAGACTCACAGAGACTCACAGAGACTCACAGAGACACACAGAAACTCACAGAGACTCTCAGAGACTCACAGAGACACACAAAGACTCACAGAGACCCACAGAGACTCACAGAGACTCACAGAGACCCACAGAGACTCACAGAGACCCACAGAGACTCACAGAGACTCACAGACACCCACAGAGACTCACAGAGACTCACAGAGACCCACAGAGACTCACAGACACCCACAGAGACTCACAGAGACTCACAGACACCCACAGAGACTCACAGAGACTCACAGAGACTCACAGAGACTCACCGAGACACACAGAGACTCACAGAGACTCACCGAGACACACAGAGACTCACAGAGACTCACCGAGACACACGGAGACTCACAGAGACTCACAGAGACACACAGAGTCTCACAGAGACACACAGAGACTCACAGAGACTCACAGAGACTCACAGAGACACATAGAGACCCACAGAGACTCACAGAGACACACAGAGACTCACAGAGACCCACAGAGACTCACAGAGACCCACAGAGACTCACAGAGACACACAGAGACTCACAGACACCCACAGAGACTCACAGAGACACACAGAGACTCACAGACACCCACAGAGACTCACAGAGACTCACAGAGACCCACAGAGACTCACAGACACCCACAGAGACTCACAGACACCCACAGAGACTCACAGAGACTCACAGAGAGTCACAGAGACCCACAGAGACTCACAGAGACTCATAGACACCCACAGAGACTCACAGAGACTCACAGAGACACACAGAGACTCACAGACACACAGAGACTCACAGACACCCACAGAGACGCACAGAGACTCACAGACACCCACAGAGACCCACAGAGACTCACAGAGACTCACAGAGACCCACAGAGACCCACAGAGACTCACAGAGACTCACAGACACACACAGAGACTCACAGAGACTCACAGAGACCCACAGAGACTCACAGAGACCCACAGAGACCCACAGAGACTCACAGAGACTCACAGAGACCCACAGAGACTCACAGAGACTCACAGACACCCACAGAGACTCACAGAGACTCACACAGAGACTCACAGAGACCCACAGAGACTCACAGACACCCACAGAGACTCACAGAGACTCACAGAGACACACAGAGACTCACAGACACACAGAGACTCACAGACACCCACAGAGACTCACAGAGACTCACAGACACCCACAGAGACCCACAGAGACTCACAGAGAATCAGAGAGTCTCACAGAGACTCACAGAGACCCACAGAGACTCACAGACACCCACAGATACTCACAGACACACACAGAGACTCACAGAGACTCACAGAGACCCACAGAGACTCACAGAGACTCACAGAGACCCGCATAGACCCACAGAGACTCACAGAGACTCACAGAGACCCACAGAGACTCACAGAGACCCACAGAGACTCACAGAGACTCACAGACACACAGAGACACACAGAGACTCAGAGAGACTCACAGAGACTCACAGACACTCACAGAGACTCACAGAGACCCACAGAGACTCACAGAGACACACAGAGACTCACAGAGACTCACAGAGACTCACAGACACCCACAGAGACTCACAGAGACTCACAGACACTCACAGAGACTCACAGAGACCCACAGAGACTCACAGAGACACACAGAGACTCACAGAGTCTCACAGACACCCACAGAGACTCACAGACACCCACAGAGACTCACAGACACCCACAGAGACACACAGAGACACACAGAGACTCACAGAGACTCACAGAGACTCACAGAGAACCACAGAGACTCACAGAGACTCACAGAGACACTCAGAGACTCACAGAGACTCACAGACACTCACAAAGACTCACAGACACCCACAGAGACTCACAGAGACTCACAGAGACTCACAGAGACACACAGAGACTCACATAGACTCACAGACACCCACAGAGACTCACAGAGATACACAGACACTCACAGAGACTCACAGAGACACACAGACACCCACAGAGACTCACAGAGACCCACAGAGACCCACAGAGACTCACAGACACCCACAGAGACTCACAGAGACTCACCGAGACACACAGAGACTCACAGAGACTCACCGAGACTCACAGAGACACACAGAGTCTCACAGAGACTCACAGAGACTCACAGAGACCCACAGAGACTCACAGAGACATACAGAGACTCACAGACACCCACAGAGACTCACAGAGACCCACAGAGACTCACAGAGACCCACAGAGACTCACAGAGACTCACAGACACCCACAGAGACCCACAGAGACTCACAGAGACCCACAGAGACTCACAGAGACTCACAGAGACTCACAGAGACCCACAGAGACTCACAGAGACCCACAGAGACTCACAGAGAATCACAGACACCCACAGAGACTCACAGAGACTCACAGAGACCCACAGAGACCCACAGAGACTCACAGACTCACAGACACCCACAGAGACTCACAGAGACCCACAGAGACTCACAGAGACACACAGGGACTCAGAGACCCACAGAGACTCACAGAGACTCACAGAGACACACAGAGACTCACAGACACCCACAGAGACTCACAGAGACACTCAGAGACTCACAGAGCCTCACAGAGACTCACAGAGACTCACAGACACCCACAGAGACTCACAGAGACTCACAGAGACTCACAGAGACACACAGAAACTCACAGAGACTCTCAGAGACTCACAGACACCCACAAAGACTCACAGAGACGCACAGAGACTCACAGAGACTCACAGAGACCCACAGAGACTCACAGAGACACACAGAGACTCACAGAGTGTCACAGACACCCACAGAGACTCACAGACACCCACAGAGACTCACAGACACCCACAGAGACACACAGAGACACACAGAGACTCACAGAGACTCACAGAGACTCACAGAGAACCACAGAGACTCACAGAGACTCACAGAGACACTCAGAGACTCACAGAGACTCACAGACACTCACAAAGACTCACAGACACCCACAGAGACTCAAAGAGACTCACAGAGACTCACAGAGACACACAGAGACTCACATAGACTCACAGACACCCACAGAGACTCACAGAGATACACAGACACTCACAGAGACTCACAGAGACACACAGACACCCACAGAGACTCACAGAGACCCACAGAGACCCACAGAGACTCACAGAGACTCACAGACACCCACAGAGACTCACAGAGACACACAGAGACTCACAGAGACTCACAGAGACTCACAGAGACTCACAGACACCCACAGAGACTCACAGAGACTCACAGAGACTCACAGAGACTCACAGACACCCACAGAGACCCACAGAGACTCACAGAGACTCACAGAGACTCACAGAGACCCACAGAGACTCACAGAGACTCACAGAGACTCACAGACACCCACAGAGACCCACAGAGACTCACAGAGACCCGCAGAGACTCACAGAGACTCAAAGAGACCCACAGAGACTCACAGAGACCCACAGAGACTCACAGAGAATCACAGACACCCACAGAGACTCACAGAGACTCACAGAGACCCACAGAGACCCACAGAGACTCACAGACACCCACAGAGACTCACAGAGACTCACCGAGACACACAGAGACTCACAGAGACTCACCGAGACTCACAGAGACTCACAGAGACACACAGAGTCTCACAGAGACTCACAGAGACTCACAGAGACTCACAGAGACCCACAGAGACTCACAGAGACACACAGAGACACACAGACACCCACAGAGACTCACAGAGACCCACAGAGACTCACAGAGACCCACAGAGACTCACAGAGACTCACAGACACCCACAGAGACCCACAGAGACTCACAGAGACCCACAGAGACTCACAGAGACTCACAGAGACTCACAGAGACCCACAGAGACTCACAGAGACCCACAGAGACTCACAGAGAATCACAGACACCCACAGAGACTCACAGAGACTCACAGAGACCCACAGAGACCCACAGAGACTCACAGACTCACAGACACCCACAGAGACTCACAGAGACCCACAGAGACTCACAGAGACACACAGAGACTCAGAGACCCACAGAGACTCACAGAGACTCACAGAGACACACAGAGACTCACAGACACCCACAGAGACTCACAGAGACACTCAGAGACTCACAGAGCCTCACAGAGACTCACAGAGACTCACAGACACCCACAGAGACTCACAGAGACTCACAGAGACTCACAGAGACACACAGAAACTCACAGAGACTCTCAGAGACTCACAGAGACACACAAAGACTCACAGAGACGCACAGAGACTCACAGAGACTCACAGAGACCCACAGAGACTCACAGAGACCCACAGAGACTCACAGAGACTCACAGAGACTCACAGACACCCACAGAGACTCACAGAGACTCACAGAGACTCACAGAGACACACAGAAACTCACAGAGACTCACAGAGACTCACAGACACCCACAGAGACTCACAGAGACTCACAGAGACTCACAGAGACTCACAGAGACTCACAGAGACACACAGAAACTCACAGAGACTCTCAGAGACTCACAGAGACACACAAAGACTCACAGAGACACACAAAGACTCACAGACACCCACAGAGACTCACAGAGACACTCAGAGACTCACAGAGCCTCACAGAGACTCACAGACACCCACAGAGACTCACAGAGACTCACAGAGACTCACAGAGACACACAGAAACTCACAGAGACTCTCAGAGACTCACAGAGACACACAAAGACTCACAGAGACCCACAGAGACTCACAGAGACTCACAGAGACCCACAGAGACTCACAGAGACCCACAGAGACTCACAGAGACTCACAGACACCCACAGAGACTCACAGAGACTCACAGAGACCCACAGAGACTCACAGACACCCACAGAGACTCACAGAGACTCACAGACACCCACAGAGACTCACAGAGACTCACAGAGACTCACAGAGACTCACCGAGACACACAGAGACTCACCGAGACACACAGAGACTCACAGAGACTCACCGAGACACACGGAGACTCACAGAGACTCACAGAGACACACAGAGTCTCACAGAGACACACAGAGACTCACAGAGACTCACAGAGACTCACAGAGACCCACAGAGACACTCACAGAGACTCACAGAGACTCACAGAGACTCACATAGAGACACACAGAGACACTCACAGAGACACACAGAGACTCACAGAGACTCACAGACACCCACAGAGACTCACAGAGACACACAGAGACCCACAGAGCCTCACAGAGACACACAGAGACTCACAGAGACACACAGAGACACACAGAGACTCACAGACACCCACAGAGACTCACAGACACCCACAGAGACACACAGAGACACACAGAGACTCACAGAGACTCACAGAGACTCACAGAGAACCACAGAGACTCACAGAGACTCACAGAGACACTCAGAGACTCACAGAGACTCACAGACACTCACAAAGACTCACAGACACCCACAGAGACTCACAGAGACTCACAGAGACTCACAGAGACACACAGAGACTCACATAGACTCACAGACACCCACAGAGACTCACAGAGATACACAGACACTCACAGAGACTCACAGAGACACACAGACACCCACAGAGACTCACAGAGACCCACAGAGACCCACAGAGACTCACAGAGACTCACAGACACCCACAGAGACTCACAGAGACACACAGAGACTCACAGAGACTCACAGAGACTCACAGACACCCACAGAGACTCACAGACACCCACAGAGACTCACAGAGACTCACAGAGACTCACAGAGACTCACAGACACCCACAGAGACCCACAGAGACTCACAGAGACTCACAGAGACTCACAGAGACCCACAGAGACTCACAGAGACTCACAGAGACTCACAGACACCCACAGAGACCCACAGAGACTCACAGAGACCCACAGAGACTCACAGAGACTCAAAGAGACCCACAGAGACTCACAGAGACCCACAGAGACTCACAGAGAATCACAGACACCCACAGAGACTCACAGAGACTCACAGAGACCCACAGAGACCCACAGAGACTCACAGACACCCACAGAGACTCACAGAGACTCACCGAGACACACAGAGACTCACAGAGACTCACCGAGACTCACAGAGACACACAGAGTCTCACAGAGACTCACAGAGACTCACAGAGACCCACAGAGACTCACAGAGACACACAGAGACTCACAGACACCCACAGAGACTCACAGAGACCCACAGAGACTCACAGAGACCCACAGAGACTCACAGAGACTCACAGACACCCACAGAGACCCACAGAGACTCACAGAGACCCACAGAGACTCACAGAGACTCACAGAGACTCACAGAGACCCACAGAGACTCACAGAGACCCACAGAGACTCACAGAGAATCACAGACACCCACAGAGACTCACAGAGACTCACAGAGACCCACAGAGACCCACAGAGACTCACAGACTCACAGACACCCACAGAGACTCACAGAGACCCACAGAGACTCACAGAGACACACAGAGACTCAGAGACCCACAGAGACTCACAGAGACTCACAGAGACACACAGAGACTCACAGACACCCACAGAGACTCACAGAGACACTCAGAGACTCACAGAGCCTCACAGAGACTCACAGAGACTCACAGACACCCACAGAGACTCACAGAGACTCACAGAGACTCACAGAGACACACAGAAACTCACAGAGACTCTCAAAGACTCACAGACACCCACAAAGACTCACAGAGACGCACAGAGACTCACAGAGACTCACAGAGACCCACAGAGACTCACAGAGACACACAGAGACTCACAGAGTGTCACAGACACCCACAGAGACTCACAGACACCCACAGAGACTCACAGACACCCACAGAGACACACAGAGACACACAGAGACTCACAGAGACTCACAGAGACTCACAGAGAACCACAGAGACTCACAGAGACTCACAGAGACACTCAGAGACTCACAGAGACTCACAGACACTCACAAAGACTCACAGACACCCACAGAGACTCAAAGAGACTCACAGAGACTCACAGAGACACACAGAGACTCACATAGACTCACAGACATCCACAGAGACTCACAGAGATACACAGACACTCACAGAGACTCACAGAGACACACAGACACCCACAGAGACTCACAGAGACCCACAGAGACCCACAGAGACTCACAGAGACTCACAGACACCCACAGAGACTCACAGAGACACACAGAGACTCACAGAGACTCACAGAGACTCACAGAGACTCACAGACACCCACAGAGACTCACAGAGACTCACAGAGACTCACAGAGACTCACAGACACCCACAGAGACCCACAGAGACTCACAGAGACTCACAGAGACTCACAGAGACCCACAGAGACTCACAGAGACTCACAGAGACTCACAGACACCCACAGAGACCCACAGAGACTCACAGAGACCCGCAGAGACTCACAGAGACTCAAAGAGACCCACAGAGACTCACAGAGACCCACAGAGACTCACAGAGACTCACAGAGACCCACAGAGACCCACAGAGACTCACAGACACCCACAGAGACTCACAGAGACTCACCGAGACACACAGAGACTCACAGAGACTCACCGAGACTCACAGAGACTCACAGAGACACACAGAGTCTCACAGAGACTCACAGAGACTCACAGAGACCCACAGAGACTCACAGAGACACACAGAGACACACAGACACCCACAGAGACTCACAGAGACCCACAGAGACTCACAGAGACCCACAGAGACTCACAGAGACTCACAGACACCCACAGAGACCCACAGAGACTCACAGAGACCCACAGAGACTCACAGAGACTCACAGAGACTCACAGAGACCCACAGAGACTCACAGAGACCCACAGAGACTCACAGAGAATCACAGACACCCACAGAGACTCACAGAGACTCACAGAGACCCACAGAGACCCACAGAGACTCACAGACTCACAGACACCCACAGAGACTCACAGAGACCCACAGAGACTCACAGAGACACACAGAGACTCAGAGACCCACAGAGACTCACAGAGACTCACAGAGACACACAGAGACTCACAGACACCCACAGAGACTCACAGAGACACTCAGAGACTCACAGAGCCTCACAGAGACTCACAGAGACTCACAGACACCCACAGAGACTCACAGAGACTCACAGAGACTCACAGAGACACACAGAAACTCACAGAGACTCTCAGAGACTCACAGAGACACACAAAGACTCACAGAGACGCACAGAGACTCACAGAGACTCACAGAGACCCACAGAGACTCACAGAGACCCACAGAGACTCACAGAGACTCACAGAGACTCACAGACACCCACAGAGACTCACAGAGACTCACAGACACCCACAGAGACTCACAGAGACTCACAGAGACCCACAGAGACTCACAGACACCCACAGAGACTCACAGAGACTCACAGACACCCACAGAGACTCACAGAGACTCACAGAGACTCACCGAGACACACAGAGACTCACAGAGACTCACCGAGACACACAGAGACTCACAGAGACTCACCGAGACACACAGAGACTCACAGAGACTCACAGAGACTCACAGAGACACACAGATTCTCACAGAGACACACAGAGACTCACAGAGACTCACAGAGACTCACAGAGACACATAGAGACCCACAGAGACTCACAGAGACACACAGAGACTCACAGAGACCCACAGGGACTCACAGAGACCCACAGAGACTCACAGAGACTCACAGAGACTCACAGACACCCACAGAGACTCACAGAGACTCACACAGAGACTCACAGAGACTCACACAGAGACTCACAGAGACACACAGAGACTCACAGAGACCCACAGAGACTCACAGAGACCCACAGAGACTCACAGACACCCACAGAGACTCACAGAGACACACAGAGACTCAGAGACCCACAGAGACTCACAGAGACTCACAGAGACACACAAAGACTCACAGACACCCACAGAGACTCACAGAGACACTCAGAGACTCACAGAGCCTCACAGAGACTCACAGAGACTCACAGACACCCACAGAGACTCACAGAGACTCACAGAGACTCACAGAGACACACAGAAACTCACAGAGACTCTCAGAGACTCACAGAGACACACAAAGACTCACAGAGACCCACAGAGACTCACAGAGACTCACAGAGACCCACAGAGACTCACAGAGACCCACAGAGACTCACAGAGACTCACAGACACCCACAGAGACTCACAGAGACTCACAGAGACCCACAGAGACTCACAGACACCCACAGAGACTCACAGAGACTCACAGACACCCACAGAGACTCACAGAGACTCACAGAGACTCACAGAGACTCACCGAGACACACAGAGACTCACCGAGACACACAGAGACTCACAGAGACTCACCGAGACACACGGAGACTCACAGAGACTCACAGAGACACACAGAGTCTCACAGAGACACACAGAGACTCACAGAGACTCACAGAGACCCACAGAGACTCACAGAGACACACAGAGACTCACAGAGACCCACAGAGACTCACAGAGACCCACAGAGACTCACAGAGACACACAGAGACTCACAGACACCCACAGAGACTCACAGAGACACACAGAGACTCACAGACACCCACAGAGACTCACAGAGACCCACAGAGACTCACAGACACCCACAGAGACTCACAGACACCCACAGAGACTTACAGACACCCACAGAGACTCACAGAGACTCACAGAGACTCACAGAGACCCACAGAGACTCACAGAGACTCATAGACACCCACAGAGACTCACAGAGCCTCACAGAGACACACAGAGACTCACAGACACACAGAGACTCACAGACACCCACAGAGACTCACAGAGACTCACAGACACCCACAGAGACCCACAGAGACTCACAGAGACCCACAGAGACCCACAGAGACTCACAGAGACTCACAGACACACACAGAGACTCACAGAGACTCACAGAGACCCACAGAGACTCACAGAGACCCACAGAGACCCACAGAGACTCACAGAGACTCACAGAGACCCACAGAGACTCACAGAGACTCACAGACACCCACAGAGACTCACAGAGACTCACACAGAGACTCACAGAGACCCACAGAGACTCACAGACACCCACAGAGACTCACAGAGACTCACAGAGACACACAGAGACTCACAGACACACAGAGACTCACAGACACCCACAGAGACTCACAGAGACTCACAGACACCCACAGAGACCCACAGAGACTCACAGAGAATCAGAGAGTCTCACAGAGACTCACAGAGACCCACAGAGACTCACAGACACCCACAGATACTCACAGACACACACAGAGACTCACAGAGACTCACAGAGACCCACAGAGACTCACAGAGACCCGCAGAGACCCACAGAGACTGACAGAGACTCACAGAGACCCACAGAGACTCACAGAGACCCACAGAGACTCACAGAGACTCACAGACACACAGAGACACACAGAGACTCAGAGAGACTCACAGAGACTCACAGACACTCACAGAGACTCACAGAGACCCACAGAGACTCACAGAGACACACAGAGACTCACAGAGACTCACAGAGACTCACAGACACCCACAGAGACTCACAGAGACTCACAGACACTCACAGAGACTCACAGAGACCCACAGAGACTCACAGAGACACACAGAGACTCACAGAGTCTCACAGACACCCACAGAGACTCACAGACACCCACAGAGACTCACAGACACCCACAGAGACACACAGAGACACACAGAGACTCACAGAGACTCACAGAGACTCACAGAGACCACAGAGACTCACATAGACTCACAGACACTCACAAAGACTCACAGACACCCACAGAGACTCACAGAGACTCACAGAGACTCACAGAGACACACAGAGACTCACATAGACTCACAGACACCCACAGAGACTCACAGAGATACACAGACACTCACAGAGACTCACAGAGACACACAGACACCCACAGAGACTCTCAGAGACCCACAGAGACCCACAGAGACTCACAGAGACTCACAGACACCCACAGAGACTCACAGAGACACACAGAGACTCACAGAGACTCACAGAGACTCACAGACACACACAGAGACTCACAGACACCCACAGAGACTCACAGAGACTCACAGAGACTCACAGAGACTCACAGACACCCACAGAGACTCACAGAGATACACAGACACTCACAGAGACTCACAGAGACACACAGACACCCACAGAGACTCACAGAGACTCACAGAGACCCACAGAGACCCACAGAGACTCACAGAGACACACAGACACCCACAGAGACTCACAGAGACCCACAGAGACTCACAGAGACACACAGAGACCCACAGAGACTCACAGAGACTCACAGAGACACACAGAGAGACACAAAGACTCACAGAGACTCACAGAGACACACAGACACCCACAGAGACTCACAGAGACCCACAGAGACTCACAGAGACTCACAGAGACTCACAGACACACAGAGTCTCACAGAGACTCACAGAGACTCAGAGAGACTCACAGAGACTCACAGAGACTCACAGACACACAGAGACACACAGAGACTCATAGAGACTCACAGAGACTCAGAGAGACTCACAGAGACTCACAGACACCCACAGAGACACACAGAGACCCACAGAGACTCACAGAGACTCACAGAGACTCACAGAGACCCACAGAGACTCACAGAGACACACAGAGAGACACAGAGACTCACAGAGACACACAGAGAGACACAGAGACTCACAGAGACTCACAGAGACTCACAGACACCCACAGAGACTCACAGAGATACACAGACACTCACAGAGACTCACAGAGACACACAGACACCCACAGAGACTCACAGAGACCCACAGAGACCCACAGAGACTCACAGAGACACACAGACACCCACAGAGACTCACAAAGACCCACAGAGACCCACAGAGATTCACAGAGACACACAGAGACCCACAGAGACTCACAGAGACTCACAGAGACACACAGAGAGACACAAAGACTCACAGAGACTCACAGAGACACACAGACACCCACAGAGACTCACAGAGACCCACAGAGACTCACAGAGACTCACAGAGACTCACAGAGACTCACAGACACACAGAGAGTCTCACAGAGACTCACAGAGACTCAGAGAGACTCACAGAGACTCACAGAGACCCACAGAGACTCACAGAGACTCACAGAGACTCACAGACACACAGAGACACACAGAGACTCATAGAGACTCACAGAGACTCAGAGAGACTCACAGAGACTCACAGACACCCACAGAGACACACAGAGACCCACAGAGACTCACAGAGACTCACAGAGACCCACAGAGACTCACAGAGACACACAGAGAGACACAGAGACTCACAGAGACACACAGAGAGACACAGAGACTCACAGAGACTCACAGCGACTCACAGACACCCACAGAGACTCACAGAGATACACAGACACTCACAGAGACTCACAGAGACACACAGACACCCACAGAGACTCACAGAGACTCACAGAGACCCACAGAGACCCACAGAGACTCACAGAGACACACAGACACCCACAGAGACTCACAAAGACCCACAGAGACCCACAGAGACTCACAGAGACACACAGAGACCCACAGAGACTCACAGAGACTCACAGAGACTCACAGAGACACACAGAGAGACACAAAGAGTCACAGAGACTCACAGAGACACACAGACACCCACAGAGACTCACAGAGACCCACAGAGACTCACAGAGACTCACAGAGACTCACAGACACACAGAGAGTCTCACAGAGACTCACAGAGACTCAGAGAGACTCACAGAGACACACAGAGACTCACAGAGACTCAGAGACTCACAGAGACTCACAGACACACAGAGACACACAGAGACTCATAGAGACTCAGAGAGACTCACAGAGACTCACAGACACCCACAGAGACACACAGAGACACTCACAGAGACTCACAGAGACACATAGAGACTCACAGAGACCCACAGAGACTCACAGAGACTCACAGAGACACACAGAGACACTCACAGAGACTCACAGAGACCCACAGAGACTCACAGAGACTCACAGAGACTCACAGAGACCCACAGAGACTCACAGAGACACACAGAGAGACACAGAGACTCACAGAGACACACAGAGAGACACAGAGACTCACAGAGACACACAGAGACACACAGAGACTCACAGAGACCCACAGAGACTCACAGAGACTCAAAGAGACACACAGAGACTCACAGAGACTCACAGAGACCCACAGAGACACAGAGATACACAGAGACTCAGAGAGACACACAGAGACTCACAGAGACCCACAGAGACTCACAGAGACCCACACAGACCCACAGACACCCACAGAGACTCACAGAGACTCACAGAGAACCACAGAGACTCACAGAGACTCACAGAGACTCACAGACACACAGAGACTCACAGAGACTCACAGAGAACCACAGAGACTCACAGACACCCACAGAGACTCACAGACACCCACAGAGACTCACAGACACCCACAGAGACACACAGAGACTCACAGAGACTCACAGAGACTCACAGAGAACCACAGAGACTCACAGAGACTCACAGAGACACTCAGAGACTCACAGAGACTCACAGACACTCACAAAGACTCACAGACACCCACAGAGACTCACAGACACCCACAGAGACTCACAGAGACACACAGAGACTCACAGAGACTCACAGAGACTCACAGAGATACACAGAGACTCACAGAGACTCACAGAGACTCACAGACACCCACAGAGACTCACAGAGATACACAGACACTCACAGAGACTCACAGAGACACACAGACACCCACAGAGACTCACAGAGACTCACAGAGACCCACAGAGACCCACAGAGACTCACAGAGACACACAGACACCCACAGAGACTCACAGAGACCCACAGAGACCCACAGAGACTCACAGAGACACACAGAGACCCACAGAGACTCACAGAGACTCACAGAGACACACAGAGAGACACAAAGACTCACAGAGACTCACAGAGACACACAGACACCCACAGAGACTCACAGAGACCCACAGAGACTCACAGAGACTCACAGAGACTCACAGACACACAGAGTCTCACAGAGACTCACAGAGACTCAGAGAGACTCACAGAGACTCACAGAGACTCACAGACACACAGAGACACACAGAGACTCATAGAGACTCACAGAGACTCAGAGAGACTCACAGAGACTCACAGACACCCACAGAGACACACAGAGACCCACAGAGACTCACAGAGACTCACAGAGACTCACAGAGACCCACAGAGACTCACAGAGACACACAGAGAGACACAGAGACTCACAGAGACACACAGAGAGACACAGAGACTCACAGAGACTCACAGAGACTCACAGACACCCACAGAGACTCACAGAGATACACAGACACTCACAGAGACTCACAGAGACACACAGACACCCACAGAGACTCACAGAGACTCACAGAGACCCACAGAGACCCACAGAGACTCACAGAGACACACAGACACCCACAGAGACTCACAAAGACCCACAGAGACCCACAGAGACTCACAGAGACACACAGAGACCCACAGAGACTCACAGAGACTCACAGAGACACACAGAGAGACACAAAGACTCACAGAGACTCACAGAGACACACAGACACCCACAGAGACTCACAGAGACCCACAGAGACTCACAGAGACTCACAGAGACTCACAGAGACTCACAGACACACAGAGAGTCTCACAGAGACTCACAGAGACTCAGAGAGAGTTACAGAGACACACAGAGACTCACAGAGACTCAGAGACTCACAGAGACTCACAGACACACAGAGACACACAGAGAGTCATAGAGACTCACAGAGACTCAGAGAGACTCACAGAGACTCACAGACACCCACAGAGACACACAGAGACACTCACAGAGACTCACAGAGACACATAGAGACTCACAGAGACCCACAGAGACTCACAGAGACTCACAGAGACACACAGAGACACTCACAGAGACTCACAGAGACCCACAGAGACTCACAGAGACTCACAGAGACTCACAGAGACCCACAGAGACTCACAGAGACACACAGAGAGACACAGAGACTCACAGAGACACACAGAGAGACACAGAGACTCACAGAGACACACAGAGACACACAGAGACTCACAGAGACCCACAGAGACTCACAGAGACTCAAAGAGACACACAGAGACTCACAGAGACTCACAGAGACCCACAGAGACACAGAGATACACAGAGACTCAGAGAGACACACAGAGACTCACAGAGACCCACAGAGACTCACAGAGACCCACACAGACCCACAGACACCCACAGAGACTCACAGAGACTCACAGAGAACCACAGAGACTCACAGAGAATCACAGAGACTCACAGACACACAGAGACTCACAGAGACTCACAGAGACTCACAGACACCCACAGAGACTCACAGACACCCACAGAGACTCACAGACACCCACAGAGACACACAGAGACTCACAGAGACTCACAGAGACTCACAGAGACTCACAGAGAACCACAGAGACTCACAGAGACACTCAGAGACTCACAGAGACTCACAGACACTCACAAAGACTCACAGACACCCACAGAGACTCACAGAGACACACAGAGACTCACATAGACTCACAGACACCCACAGAGACTCACAGAGATACACAGACACTCACAGAGACTCACAGAGACACACAGACACCCACAGAGACTCACAGAGACCCACAGAGACCCACAGAGACTCACAGAGACTCACAGACACCCACAGAGACTCACAGAGATACACAGACACTCACAGAGACTCACAGAGACTCACAGACACCCACAGAGACTCACAGAGACACACAGAGACTCACAGAGACTCACAGAGACTCACAGACACCCACAGAGACTCACAGACACCCACAGAGACTCACAGACACCCACAGAGACTCACAGAGACTCACAGAGACTCACAGAGACACACAGAGACTCACAGAGACTCACAGAGACTCACAGACACCCACAGAGACTCACAGAGATACACAGACACTCACAGAGACTCACAGAGACACACAGACACGCACAGAGACTCACAGAGACTCACAGAGACCCACAGAGACCCACAGAGACTCACAGAGACACACAGACACCCACAGAGACTCACAGAGACCCACAGAGACCCACAGAGACTCACAGAGACACACAGAGACCCACAGAGACTCACAGAGACTCACAGAGACACACAGAGAGACACAAAGACTCACAGAGACTCACAGAGACACACAGACACCCACAGAGACTCACAGAGACCCACAGAGACTCACAGAGACTCACAGAGACTCACAGACACACAGAGTCTCACAGAGACTCACAGAGACTCAGAGAGACTCACAGAGACACACAGAGACTAACAGAGACTCAGAGACTCACAGAGACTCACAGACACACAGAGACACACAGAGACACTCACAGAGACTCACAGAGACCCACAGAGACTCACAGAGACTCACAGAGACTCACAGAGACCCACAGAGACTCACAGAGACACACAGAGAGACACAGAGACTCACAGAGACACACAGAGAGACACAGAGACTCACAGAGACACACAGAGACACACAGAGACTCACAGAGACCCACAGAGACTCACAGAGACTCAAAGAGACACACAGAGACTCACAGAGACTCACAGAGACCCACAGAGACACAGAGATACACAGAGACTCAGAGAGACACACAGAGACTCACAGAGACCCACAGAGACTCACAGAGACCCACACAGACCCACAGACACCCACAGAGACTCACAGAGACTCACAGAGAACCACAGAGACTCACAGAGAATCACAGAGACTCACAGACACACAGAGACTCACAGAGACTCACAGAGACTCACAGACACCCACAGAGACTCACAGACACCCACAGAGACTCACAGACACCCACAGAGACACACAGAGACTCACAGAGACTCACAGAGACTCACAGAGAACCACAGAGACTCACAGAGACACTCAGAGACTCACAGAGACTCACAGACACTCACAAAGACTCACAGACACCCACAGAGACTCACAGAGACACACAGAGACTCACATAGACTCACAGACACCCACAGAGACTCACAGAGATACACAGACACTCACAGAGACTCACAGAGACACACAGACACCCACAGAGACTCACAGAGACCCACAGAGACCCACAGAGACTCACAGAGACTCACAGACACCCACAGAGACTCACAGAGACACACAGAGACTCACAGAGACTCACAGAGACTCACAGACACCCACAGAGACTCACAGACACCCACAGAGACTCACAGACACCCACAGAGACTCACAGAGACTCACAGAGACTCACAGAGACACACAGAGACTCACAGAGACTCACAGAGACTCACAGACACCCACAGAGACTCACAGAGATACACAGACACTCACAGAGACTCACAGAGACACACAGACACGCACAGAGACTCACAGAGACTCACAGAGACCCACAGAGACCCACAGAGACTCACAGAGACACACAGACACCCACAGAGACTCACAGAGACCCACAGAGACCCACAGAGACTCACAGAGACACACAGAGACCCACAGAGACTCACAGAGACTCACAGAGACACACAGAGAGACACAAAGACTCACAGAGACTCACAGAGACACACAGACACCCACAGAGACTCACAGAGACCCACAGAGACTCACAGAGACTCACAGAGACTCACAGACACACAGAGTCTCACAGAGACTCACAGAGACTCAGAGAGACTCACGGAGACACACAGAGACTAACAGAGACTCAGAGACTCACAGAGACTCACAGACACACAGAGACACACAGAGACTCATAGAGACTCACAGAGACTCAGAGAGACTCACAGAGACTCACAGACACCCACAGAGACACACAGAGACACTCACAGAGACTCACAGAGACACACAGAGACTCACAGAGACCCACAGAGACTCACAGAGACTCACAGAGACACACAGAGACACTCACAGAGACTCACAGAGACCCACAGAGACTCACAGAGACTCACAGAGACCCACAGAGACTCACAGAGACACACAGAGAGACACAGAGACTCACAGAGACACACAGAGAGACACAGAGACTCACAGAGACTCACAGAGACTCACAGACACCCACAGAGACTCACAGAGATACACAGACACTCACAGAGACTCACAGAGACACACAGATACCCACAGAGACTCACAGAGACTCACAGAGACCCACAGAGACCCACAGAGACTCACAGAGACACACAGACACCCACAGAGACTCACAGAGACCCACAGAGACCCACAGAGACTCACAGAGACACACAGAGACCCACAGAGACTCACAGAGACTCACAGAGACTCACAGAGACACACAGAGAGACACAAAGACTCACAGAGACTCACAGAGACACACAGACACCCACAGAGACTCACAGAGACCCACAGAGACTCACAGAGACTCACAGAGCCTCACAGAGACTCACAGACACACAGAGTCTCACAGAGACTCACAGAGACTCAGAGAGACTCACAGAGACACACAGAGACTCACAGAGACTCAGAGACTCACAGAGACTCACAGACACACAGAGACACACAGAGACTCATAGAGACTCACAGAGACTCAGAGAGACTCACAGAGACTCACAGACACCCACAGAGACACACAGAGACACTCACAGAGACTCACAGAGACACACAGAGACTCACAGAGACCCACAGAGACTCACAGAGACTCACAGAGACACACAGAGACACTCACAGAGACTCACAGAGACCCACAGAGACTCACAGAGACTCACAGAGACTCACAGAGACCCACAGAGACTCACAGAGACACACAGAGAGACACAGAGACTCACAGAGACACACAGAGAGACACAGAGACTCACAGAGACACACAGAGACACACAGAGACTCACAGAGACCCACAGAGACTCACAGAGACTCAAAGAGACACACAGAGACTCACAGAGACTCACAGAGACCCACAGAGACACAGAGATACACAGAGACTCAGAGAGACACACAGAGACTCACAGAGACCCACAGAGACTCACAGAGACCCACACAGACCCACAGACACCCACAGAGACTCACAGAGACTCACAGAGAACCACAGAGACTCACAGAGACTCACAGAGACTCACAGACACACAGAGACTCACAGAGACTCACAGAGACACAGAGACTCACAGACACACAGAGACACAGAGACTCACAGAGACTCACAGAGACACTCACAGAGACTCACAGAGACTCACAGACACCCACAGAGACTCACAGAGACTCACAGAGACTCACAGAGACACACAGGAACTCACAGAGACTCTCAGAGACTCACAGAGACACACAAAGACTCACAGAGACCCACAGAGACTCACAGAGACTCACAGAGACCCACAGAGACTCACAGAGACCCACAGAGACTCACAGAGACTCACAGAGACTCACAGACACCCACAGAGACTCACAGAGACTCACAGAGACCCACAGAGACTCACAGACACCCACAGAGACTCACAGAGACTCACAGACACCCACAGAGACTCACAGAGACTCACAGAGACTCACAGAGACTCACCGAGACACACAGAGACTCACAGAGACTCACCGAGACACACAGAGACTCACAGAGACTCACCGAGACACACAGAGACTCACAGAGACTCACAGAGACTCACAGAGACACACAGAGGCTCACAGGGACTCACAGAGACTCACAGAGACTCACAGAGACCCACAGAGACTCACAGAGACACACAGAGACTCACAGACACCCACAGAGACTCACAGAGACCCACAGAGACTCACAGAGACCCACAGAGACTCACAGAGACTCACAGAGACCCACAGAGACTCACAGAGACTCACAGAGACTCACAGACACCCACAGAGACCCACAGAGACTCACAGAGACCCACAGAGACTCACAGAGACTCACAGAGACTCACAGAGACCCACAGAGACTCACAGAGACCCACAGAGACTCACAGAGAATCACAGACACCCACAGAGACTCACAGAGACTCACAGAGACCCACAGAGACCCACAGAGACTCACAGAGACTCACAGACACCCACAGAGACTCACAGAGACCCACAGAGACTCACAGAGACACACAGAGACTCAGAGACCCACAGAGACTCACAGAGACTCACAGAGACACACAAAGACTCACAGACACCCACAGAGACTCACAGAGACACTCAGAGACTCACAGAGCCTCAGAGAGACTCACAGAGACTCACAGAGACTCACAGACACCCACAGAGACTCACAGAGACTCACAGAGACTCACAGAGACACACAGAAACTTACAGAGACTCTCAGAGACTCACAGAGACACACAAAGACTCACAGAGACCCACAGAGACTCACAGAGACTCACAGAGACCCACAGAGACTCACAGAGACCCACAGAGACTCACAGAGACTCACAGAGACTCGCAGACACCCACAGAGACTCACAGAGACTCACATAGACCCACAGAGACTCACAGACACCCACAGAGACTCACAGAGACTCACAGACACCCACAGAGACTCACAGAGACTCACAGAGACTCACAGAGACTCACCGAGACACACAGAGACTCACAGAGACTCACCGAGACACACAGAGACTCACAGAGACTCACCGAGACACACAGAGACTCACAGAGACTCACAGAGACACACAGAGTCTCACAGAGACACACAGAGACTCACAGAGACCCACAGAGACTCACAGAGACTCAAAGAGACACACAGAGACTCACAGAGACTCACAGAGACCCACAGAGACACAGAGATACACAGAGACTCAGAGAGACACACAGAGACTCACAGAGACCCACAGAGACTCACAGAGACCCACACAGACCCACAGACACCCACAGAGACTCACAGAGACTCACAGAGAACCACAGAGACTCACAGAGACTCACAGAGACTCACAGACACACAGAGACTCACAGAGACTCACAGAGACACAGAGACTCACAGACACACAGAGACACAGAGACTCACAGAGACTCACAGAGACACTCACAGAGACTCACAGAGACTCACAGACACCCACAGAGACTCACAGAGACTCACAGAGACTCACAGAGACACACAGGAACTCACAGAGACTCTCAGAGACTCACAGAGACACACAAAGACTCACAGAGACCCACAGAGACTCACAGAGACTCACAGAGACCCACAGAGACTCACAGAGACCCACAGAGACTCACAGAGACTCACAGAGACTCACAGACACCCACAGAGACTCACAGAGACTCACAGAGACCCACAGAGACTCACAGACACCCACAGAGACTCACAGAGACTCACAGACACCCACAGAGACTCACAGAGACTCACAGAGACTCACAGAGACTCACCGAGACACACAGAGACTCACAGAGACTCACCGAGACACACAGAGACTCACAGAGACTCACCGAGACACACAGAGACTCACAGAGACTCACAGAGACTCACAGAGACACACAGAGTCTCACAGGGACTCACAGAGACTCACAGAGACTCACAGAGACCCACAGAGACTCACAGAGACCCACAGAGACTCACAGAGACCCACAGAGACTCACAGAGACTCACAGAGACCCACAGAGACTCACAGAGACTCACAGAGACTCACAGACACCCACAGAGACCCACAGAGACTCACAGAGACCCACAGAGACTCACAGAGACTCACAGAGACTCACAGAGACCCACAGAGACTCACAGAGACCCACAGAGACTCACAGAGAATCACAGACACCCACAGAGACTCACAGAGACTCACAGAGACCCACAGAGACCCACAGAGACTCACAGAGACTCACAGACACCCACAGAGACTCACAGAGACCCACAGAGACTCACAGAGACACACAGAGACTCAGAGACCCACAGAGACTCACAGAGACTCACAGAGACACACAAAGACTCACAGACACCCACAGAGACTCACAGAGACACTCAGAGACTCACAGAGCCTCAGAGAGACTCACAGAGACTCACAGAGACTCACAGACACCCACAGAGACTCACAGAGACTCACAGAGACTCACAGAGACACACAGAAACTTACAGAGACTCTCAGAGACTCACAGAGACACACAAAGACTCACAGAGACCCACAGAGACTCACAGAGACTCACAGAGACCCACAGAGACTCACAGAGACCCACAGAGACTCACAGAGACTCACAGAGACTCGCAGACACCCACAGAGACTCACAGAGACTCACATAGACCCACAGAGACTCACAGACACCCACAGAGACTCACAGAGACTCACAGACACCCACAGAGACTCACAGAGACTCACAGAGACTCACAGAGACTCACCGAGACACACAGAGACTCACAGAGACTCACCGAGACACACAGAGACTCACAGAGACTCACCGAGACACACAGAGACTCACAGAGACTCACAGAGACACACAGAGTCTCACAGAGACACACAGAGACTCACAGAGACTCACAGAGACTCACAGAGACACATAGAGACCCACAGAGACTCACAGAGACACACAGAGACTCACAGAGACCCACAGAGACTCACAGAGACCCACAGAGACTCACAGAGACTCACAGAGACTCACAGACACCCACAGAGACTCACAGAGACTCACACAGAGACTCACAGAGACTCACACAGAGACTCACAGAGACACACAGAGACTCACAGAGACCCACAGAGACTCACAGAGACCCACAGAGACTCACAGAGACCCACAGAGACTCACAGAGACTCACAGAGACACACAAAGACTCACAGACACCCACAGAGACTCACAGAGACACTCAGAGACTCACAGAGCCTCACAGAGACTCACAGAGACTCACAGACACCCACAGAGACTCACAGAGACTCACAGAGACACACAGAAACTCACAGAGACTCTCAGAGACTCACAGAGACACACAAAGACTCACAGAGACCCACAGAGACTCACAGAGACTCACAGAGACCCACAGAGACTCACAGAGACTCACAGACACCCACAGAGACTCACAGGGACTCACAGAGACCCATAGAGACTCACAGACACCCACAGAGACTCACAGAGACTCACAGACACCCACAGAGACTCACAGAGACTCACAGAGACTCACAGAGACTCACCGAGACACACAGAGACACACAGAGACTCACCGAGACACACAGAGACTCACAGAGACTCACCGAGACTCACAGAGACTCACAGAGACACACAGAGAGTCTCACAGAGACACACAGAGACTCACAGAGACTCACAGAGACTCACAGAGACACATAGAGACCCACAGAGACTCACAGAGACACACAGAGACTCACAGAGACCCACAGAGACTCACAGAGACCCACAGAGACTCACAGAGACTCACAGAGACTCACAGACACCCACAGAGACTCACAGAGACTCACACAGAGACTCACAGAGACTCACACAGAGACTCACAGAGACACACAGACACCCACAGAGACTCACAGAGACCCACAGAGACTCACAGAGACTCACAGAGACTCACAGACACACAGAGACTCACAGAGACTCACAGAGACTCAGAGAGACTCACAGAGACACACAGAGACTCACAGAGACTCAGAGACTCAAAGAGACTCACAGACACACAGAGACACACAGAGACTCATAGAGACTCACAGAGACTCAGAGAGACTCACAGAGACTCACAGACACCCACAGAGACACACAGAGACACTCACAGAGACTCACAGAGACACACAGAGACTCACAGAGACCCACAGAGACTCACAGAGACTCACAGAGACACACAGAGACACTCACAGAGACTCACAGAGACCCACAGAGACTCACAGAGACTCACAGAGACCCACAGAGACTCACAGAGACACACACAGAGACACAGAGACTCACAGAGACACACAGAGAGACACAGAGACTCACAGAGACACACAGAGACACACAGAGACTCACAGAGACTCACAGAGACACACAGAGACTCACAGAGACCCACAGAGACACAGAGATACACAGAGACTCAGAGAGACACACAGAGACTCACAGAGACCCACAGAGACTCACAGAGACCCACACAGACCCACAGACACCCACAGAGAATCACAGAGACTCACAGAGAACCACAGAGACTCACAGAGACTCACAGAGACTCACAGACACACAGAGACTCACAGAGACTCACAGAGACTCAGAGAGACTCACAGAGACACACAGAGACTCACAGAGACTCAGAGACTCACAGAGACTCACAGACACACAGAGACACACAGAGACTCATAGAGACTCACAGAGACTCAGAGAGACTCACAGAGACTCACAGACACCCACAGAGACACACAGAGACACTCACAGAGACTCACAGAGACACACAGAGACTCACAGAGACTCACAGAGACTCACAGAGACTCACAGAGACACACAGAGACTCACAGAGACTCACAGAGACTCACAGAGACACATAGAGACCCACAGAGACTCACAGAGACACACAGAGACTCACAGAGACCCACAGAGACTCACAGAGACCCACAGAGACTCACAGAGACTCACAGAGACTCACAGACACCCACAGAGACTCACAGAGACTCACACAGAGACTCACAGAGACTCACACAGAGACTCACAGAGACACACAGAGACTCACAGAGACCCACAGAGACTCACAGAGACCCACAGAGACTCACAGAGACCCACAGAGACTCACAGAGACACACAGAGACTCAGAGACCCACAGAGACTCACAGAGACTCACAGAGACACACAAAGACTCACAGACACCCACAGAGACTCACAGAGACACTCAGAGACTCACAGAGCCTCACAGAGACTCACAGAGACTCACAGACACCCACAGAGACTCACAGAGACTCACAGAGACACACAGAAACTCACAGAGACTCTCAGAGACTCACAGAGACACACAAAGACTCACAGAGACCCACAGAGACTCACAGAGACTCACAGAGACCCACAGAGACTAACAGAGACTCACAGACACCCACAGAGACTCACAGGGACTCACAGAGACCCATAGAGACTCACAGACACCCACAGAGACTCACAGAGACTCACAGACACCCACAGAGACTCACAGAGACTCACAGAGACTCACAGAGACTCACCGAGACACACAGAGACTCACAGAGACTCACCGAGACACACAGAGACTCACAGAGACTCACCGAGACTCACAGAGACTCACAGAGACACACAGAGTCTCACAGAGACCCACAGAGACTCACAGAGACCCACAGAGACTCACAGAGACTCACAGAGACTCACAGACACCCACAGAGACTCACAGAGACTCACACAGAGACTCACAGAGACTCACACAGAGACTCACAGAGACACACAGAGACTCACAGAGACCCACAGAGACTCACAGAGACCCACAGAGACTCACAGAGACCCACAGAGACTCACAGAGACACACAGAGACTCAGAGACCCACAGAGACTCACAGAGACTCACAGAGACACACAAAGACTCACAGACACCCACAGAGACTCACAGAGACACTCAGAGACTCACAGAGCCTCACAGAGACTCACAGAGACTCACAGACACCCACAGAGACTCACAGAGACTCACAGAGACACACAGAAACTCACAGAGACTCTCAGAGACTCACAGAGACACACAAAGACTCACAGACACCCACAGAGACTCACAGAGACACTCAGAGACTCACAGAGCCTCACAGAGACTCACAGAGACTCACAGACACCCACAGAGACTCACAGAGACTCACAGAGACACACAGAAACTCACAGAGACTCTCAGAGACTCACAGAGACACACAAAGACTCACAGAGACCCACAGAGACTCACAGAGACTCACAGAGACCCACAGAGACTAACAGAGACTCACAGACACCCACAGAGACTCACAGGGACTCACAGAGACCCATAGAGACTCACAGACACCCACAGAGACTCACAGAGACTCACAGACACCCACAGAGACTCACAGAGACTCACAGAGACTCACAGAGACTCACCGAGACACACAGAGACTCACAGAGACTCACCGAGACACACAGAGACTCACAGAGACTCACCGAGACTCACAGAGACTCACAGAGACACACAGAGTCTCACAGAGACACACAGACTCACAGAGACTCAAAGAGACTCACAGAGACACATAGAGACCCACAGAGACTCACAGAGACACTCACAGAGACTCACAGAGACACACAGAGACTCACAGAGACCCACAGAGACTCACAGAGACTCACAGAGACACACAGAGACACTCACAGAGACTCACAGAGACCCACAGAGACTCACAGAGACTCACAGAGACCCACAGAGACTCACAGAGACACACAGAGAGACACAGAGACTCACAGAGACACACAGAGAGACACAGAGACTCACAGAGACTCACAGAGACTCACAGACACCCACAGAGACTCACAGAGATACACAGACACTCACAGAGACTCACAGAGACACACAGATACCCACAGAGACTCACAGAGACTCACAGAGACCCACAGAGACCCACAGAGACTCACAGAGACACACAGACACCCACAGAGACTCACAGAGACCCACAGAGACCCACAGAGACTCACAGAGACACACAGAGACCCACAGAGACTCACAGAGACTCACAGAGACTCACAGAGACACACAGAGAGACACAAAGACTCACAGAGACTCACAGAGACACACAGACACCCACAGAGACTCACAGAGACCCACAGAGACTCACAGAGACTCACAGAGACTCACAGAGACTCACAGACACACAGAGTCTCACAGAGACTCACAGAGACTCAGAGAGACTCACAGAGACACACAGAGACTCACAGAGACTCAGAGACTCACAGAGACTCACAGACACACAGAGACACACAGAGACTCATAGAGACTCACAGAGACTCAGAGAGACTCACAGAGACTCACAGACACCCACAGAGACACACAGAGACACTCACAGAGACTCACAGAGACACACAGAGACTCACAGAGACCCACAGAGACTCACAGAGACTCACAGAGACACACAGAGACACTCACAGAGACTCACAGAGACCCACAGAGACTCACAGAGACTCACAGAGACCCACAGAGACTCACAGAGACACACAGAGAGACACAGAGACTCACAGAGACACACAGAGAGACACAGAGACTCACAGAGACACACAGAGACACACAGAGACTCACAGAGACCCACAGAGACTCACAGAGACTCAAAGAGACACACAGAGACTCACAGAGACTCACAGAGACCCACAGAGACACAGAGATACACAGAGACTCAGAGAGACACACAGAGACTCACAGAGACCCACAGAGACTCACAGAGACCCACACAGACCCACAGACACCCACAGAGACTCACAGAGACTCACAGAGAACCACAGAGACTCACAGAGACTCACAGACACACAGAGACTCACAGAGACTCACAGAGACACAGAGACTCACAGACACACAGAGACACAGAGACTCACAGAGACACTCACAGAGACTCACAGAGACTCACAGACACCCACAGAGACTCACAGAGACTCACAGAGACTCACAGAGACACACAGGAACTCACAGAGACTCTCAGAGACTCACAGAGACACACAAAGACTCACAGAGACCCACAGAGACTCACAGAGACTCACAGAGACCCACAGAGACTCACAGAGACCCACAGAGACTCACAGAGACTCACAGAGACTCACAGACACCCACAGAGACTCACAGAGACTCACAGAGACCCACAGAGACTCACAGACACCCACAGAGACTCACAGAGACTCACAGACACCCACAGAGACTCACAGAGACTCACAGAGACTCACAGAGACTCACCGAGACACACAGAGACTCACAGAGACTCACCGAGACACACAGAGACTCACAGAGACTCACCCAGACACACAGAGACTCACAGAGACTCACAGAGACTCACAGAGACACACAGAGGCTCACAGGGACTCACAGAGACTCACAGAGACTCACAGAGACCCACAGAGACTCACAGAGACACACAGAGACTCACAGACACCCACAGAGACTCACAGAGACCCACAGAGACTCACAGAGACCCACAGAGACTCACAGAGACTCACAGAGACCCACAGAGACTCACAGAGACTCACAGAGACTCACAGACACCCACAGAGACCCACAGAGACTCACAGAGACCCACAGAGACTCACAGAGACTCACAGAGACTCACAGAGACCCACAGAGACTCACAGAGACCCACAGAGACTCACAGAGAATCACAGACACCCACAGAGACTCACAGAGACTCACAGAGACCCACAGAGACCCACAGAGACTCACAGAGACTCACAGACACCCACAGAGACTCACAGAGACCCACAGAGACTCACAGAGACACACAGAGACTCAGAGACCCACAGAGACTCACAGAGACTCACAGAGACACACAAAGACTCACAGACACCCACAGAGACTCACAGAGACACTCAGAGACTCACAGAGCCTCAGAGAGACTCACAGAGACTCACAGAGACTCACAGACACCCACAGAGACTCACAGAGACTCACAGAGACTCACAGAGACACACAGAAACTTACAGAGACTCTCAGAGACTCACAGAGACACACAAAGACTCACAGAGACCCACAGAGACTCACAGAGACACACAGAGACCCACAGAGACTCACAGAGACCCACAGAGACTCACAGAGACTCACAGAGACTCGCAGACACCCACAGAGACTCACAGAGACTCACATAGACCCACAGAGACTCACAGACACCCACAGAGACTCACAGAGACTCACAGACACCCACAGAGACTCACAGAGACTCACAGAGACTCACAGAGACTCACCGAGACACACAGAGACTCACAGAGACTCACCGAGACACACAGAGACTCACAGAGACTCACCGAGACACACAGAGACTCACAGAGACTCACAGAGACACACAGAGTCTCACAGAGACACACAGAGACTCACAGAGACTCACAGAGACTCACAGAGACACATAGAGACCCACAGAGACTCACAGAGACACACAGAGACTCACAGAGACCCACAGAGACTCACAGAGACCCACAGAGACTCACAGAGACCCACAGAGACTCACAGAGACCCACAGAGACTCACAGAGACACACAGAGACTCAGAGACCCACAGAGACTCACAGAGACTCACAGAGACACACAAAGACTCACAGACACCCACAGAGACTCACAGAGACACTCAGAGACTCACAGAGCCTCACAGAGACTCACAGAGACTCACAGACACCCACAGAGACTCACAGAGACTCACAGAGACACACAGAAACTCACAGAGACTCTCAGAGACTCACAGAGACACACAAAGACTCACAGAGACCCACAGAGACTCACAGAGACTCACAGAGACCCACAGAGACTCACAGAGACTCACAGACACCCACAGAGACTCACAGGGACTCACAGAGACCCATAGAGACTCACAGACACCCACAGAGACTCACAGAGACTCACAGACACCCACAGAGACTCACAGAGACTCACAGAGACTCACAGAGACTCACCGAGACACACAGAGACACACAGAGACTCACCGAGACACACAGAGACTCACAGAGACTCACCGAGACTCACAGAGACTCACAGAGACACACAGAGAGTCTCACAGAGACACACAGAGACTCACAGAGACTCACAGAGACTCACAGAGACACATAGAGACCCACAGAGACTCACAGAGACACACAGAGACTCACAGAGACCCACAGAGACTCACAGAGACCCACAGAGACTCACAGAGACTCACAGAGACTCACAGACACCCACAGAGACTCACAGAGACTCACACAGAGACTCACAGAGACTCACACAGAGACTCACAGAGACACACAGACACCCACAGAGACTCACAGAGACCCACAGAGACTCACAGAGACTCACAGAGACTCACAGACACACAGAGACTCACAGAGACTCACAGAGACTCAGAGAGACTCACAGAGACACACAGAGACTCACAGAGACTCAGAGACTCAAAGAGACTCACAGACACACAGAGACACACAGAGACTCATAGAGACTCACAGAGACTCAGAGAGACTCACAGAGACTCACAGACACCCACAGAGACACACAGAGACACTCACAGAGACTCACAGAGACACACAGAGACTCACAGAGACCCACAGAGACTCACAGAGACTCACAGAGACACACAGAGACACTCACAGAGACTCACAGAGACCCACAGAGACTCACAGAGACTCACAGAGACCCACAGAGACTCACAGAGACACACACAGAGACACAGAGACTCACAGAGACACACAGAGAGACACAGAGACTCACAGAGACACACAGAGACACACAGAGACTCACAGAGACCCACAGAGACTCACAGAGACTCACAGAGACACACAGAGACTCACAGAGACCCACAGAGACACAGAGATACACAGAGACTCAGAGAGACACACAGAGACTCACAGAGACCCACAGAGACTCACAGAGACCCACACAGACACACAGACACCCACAGAGAATCACAGAGACTCACAGAGAACCACAGAGACTCACAGAGACTCACAGAGACTCACAGACACACAGAGACTCACAGAGACTCACAGAGACTCAGAGAGACTCACAGAGACACACAGAGACTCACAGAGACTCAGAGACTCACAGAGACTCACAGACACACAGAGACACACAGAGACTCATAGAGACTCACAGAGACTCAGAGAGACTCACAGAGACTCACAGACACCCACAGAGACACACAGAGACACTCACAGAGACTCACAGAGACACACAGAGACTCACAGAGACTCACAGAGACTCACAGAGACTCACAGAGACACACAGAGACTCACAGAGACTCACAGAGACTCACAGAGACACATAGAGACCCACAGAGACTCACAGAGACACACAGAGACTCACAGAGACCCACAGAGACTCACAGAGACCCACAGAGACTCACAGAGACTCACAGAGACTCACAGACACCCACAGAGACTCACAGAGACTCACACAGAGACTCACAGAGACTCACACAGAGACTCACAGAGACACACAGAGACTCACAGAGACCCACAGAGACTCACAGAGACCCACAGAGACTCACAGAGACCCACAGAGACTCACAGAGACACACAGAGACTCAGAGACCCACAGAGACTCACAGAGACTCACAGAGACACACAAAGACTCACAGACACCCACAGAGACTCACAGAGACACTCAGAGACTCACAGAGCCTCACAGAGACTCACAGAGACTCACAGACACCCACAGAGACTCACAGAGACTCACAGAGACACACAGAAACTCACAGAGACTCTCAGAGACTCACAGAGACACACAAAGACTCACAGAGACCCACAGAGACTCACAGAGACTCACAGAGACCCACAGAGACTAACAGAGACTCACAGACACCCACAGAGACTCACAGGGACTCACAGAGACCCATAGAGACTCACAGACACCCACAGAGACTCACAGAGACTCACAGACACCCACAGAGACTCACAGAGACTCACAGAGACTCACAGAGACTCACCGAGACACACAGAGACTCACAGAGACTCACCGAGACACACAGAGACTCACAGAGACTCACCGAGACTCACAGAGACTCACAGAGACACACAGAGTCTCACAGAGACACACAGACTCACAGAGACTCACAGAGACTCACAGAGACACATAGAGACCCACAGAGACTCACAGAGACACACAGAGACTCACAGAGACCCACAGAGACTCACAGAGACCCACAGAGACTCACAGAGACTCACAGAGACTCACAGACACCCACAGAGACTCACAGAGACTCACACAGAGACTCACAGAGACTCACACAGAGACTCACAGAGACACACAGACACCCACAGAGACTCACAGAGACCCACAGAGACTCACAGAGACTCACAGAGACTCACAGACACACAGAGACTCACAGAGACTCACAGAGACTCAGAGAGACTCACAGAGACACACAGAGACTCACAGAGACTCAGAGACTCAAAGAGACTCACAGACACACAGAGACACACAGAGACTCATAGAGACTCACAGAGACTCAGAGAGACTCACAGAGACTCACAGACACCCACAGAGACACACAGAGACACTCACAGAGACTCACAGAGACACACAGAGACTCACAGAGACCCACAGAGACTCACAAAGACTCACAGAGACACACAGAGACACTCACAGAGACTCACAGAGACCCACAGAGACTCACAGAGACTCACAGAGACCCACAGAGACTCACAGAGACACACAGAGAGACACAGAGACTCACAGAGACACACAGAGACTCACAGAGACCCACAGAGACTCACAGAGACTCACAGAGACACACAGAGACTCACAGAGACCCACAGAGACACAGAGATACACAGAGACTCAGAGAGACACACAGAGACTCACAGAGACCCACAGAGACTCACAGAGACCCACACAGACCCACAGACACCCACAGAGACTCACAGAGACTCACAGAGAACCACAGAGACTCACAGAGACTCACAGAGACTCACAGACACACAGAGACTCACAGAGACTCAGAGAGACTCACAGAGACACACAGAGACTCACAGAGACTCAGAGACTCACAGAGACTCACAGACACACAGAGACACACAGAGACTCATAGAGACTCACAGAGACTCAGAGAGACTCACAGAGACTCACAGACACCCACAGAGACACACAGAGACACTCACAGAGACTCACAGAGACACACAGAGACTCACAGAGACTCACAGAGACTCACAGAGACACACAGAGACACTCACAGAGACTCACAGAGACCCACAGAGACTCACAGAGACTCACAGAGACCCACAGAGACTCACAGAGACACACAGAGAGACACAGAGACTCACAGAGACACACAGAGAGACACAGAGACTCACAGAGACACACAGAGACACACAGAGACTCACAGAGACCCACAGAGACTCACAGAGACTCACAGAGACACACAGAGACTCACAGAGACCCACAGAGACACAGAGATACACAGAGACTCAGAGAGACACACAGAGACTCACAGAGACCCACAGAGACTCACAGAGACCCACACAGACCCACAGACACCCACAGAGACTCACAGAGACTCACAGAGAACCACATGAGACTCACAGAGACTCACAGAGACTCACAGACACACAGAGACTCACAGAGACTCACAGAGACACAGATACTCACAGACACACAGAGACACAGAGACTCACAGAGACTCACAGAGAGACACAAAGACTCACAGAGACTCACCGAGCTGAACCTCCTCCCTCCTCCCTCCCCCCTCCTCCCCAGGTCTCTCTTCTCCCGAGAGTCGTTCGCGTCCACCACCATCAGCCTCTGCCTCAGCGACAGCCAATCAGCGGCCAGCGGGCCGCCCTCCTCCGATTGGGCGGTCTCGCCGGTGACCCTCCCCCTCAACAACCACCACCACAGCAACAACAACAACAGCCACCACAGCAACAACAATAGCAGCCAGAACAACAACCACCAGCCACGTCTGCCAGTGCCACCCATCCACCCATCCAACAACGCCTTGCTTCCTGCTGCTAGTTATGGCGGCGGTGGTGGCGGTGGTGGTGGTGGTGCTGGTTGTGGTTGTGGCGGTGGTGGTGGTGGTTGTGGTGGTGGTGGTTGTGGTGGTGGTGGCGGTGGTGGCCAGGCCTTGCCGCTGGAGGACGCTCGAGGTGCTGGTGGTGGCGGCGAAGGCGGCGGTGCAACACAACGACAACAACAACGACAACCACAACAACAACCACAACAACGTCAACAACCACCACAACAACAACAACAACCACAACAACAACAACCACAACATCAACCACGACATCAACCACGACAACAACAACAACCACAACAACCACAACAACAACCACAACAACCACAACGACAACCACGACAACCACAACAACAACCACGACAACCACAACAACCACAACAACCACGTCAGGAGCGCCACTCATCCGCGTCGACCGCCGTCGCGACCGTGCCACCACCGGCGGTGCCACCACCACCGGCGGTGCCACCACCACCGGCGGTGCCACCACCACCGGTGGTGGCACCGCACCGCGGCCGCCCGGGCCTCAAGTTCTGCCCGGGGCTAGGCCCGGGCTTCGGCCTGGCCGGAGGCTACTGCGGCGGTGGCCTTGTAGGCCAAGGCTTCGGCCCGGGCTCAGGCCCGGGCTTAGGCTTCGGCCCGGGCTCAGGCCCGGGCTTAGGCCCAGGAGTAGGCTCAGGATTAGGCTCAGGCTTAGGCTTCGGCCCAGGCCCGGGCTTAGGCTTAGGCCCAGGCTTAGGCCCAGGCTTAGGCTTAGGCCCAGGCTTAGGCCCGGGCTTAGGCCCAGGCTTAGGCTTAGGCCAAGGCTTAGGCCCGGGCTCAGGCCCAGGCCCAGGCTCAGGCCCAGGCTTCGGCCCAGGCCTTGCCGGATGTTGCCACGTCGGTCTCGCCGGCAGCAGCTGCGGCAGCTGCGGCAGCGGCGGCGGCCGGGGCCACAAGAGGGCTCTGTCGCTGTCGCCGCTCTCCCTCGACGGGCTGGACCTGAACGCGGCCATCCGGACGTCGCCCACCTCCCTCGTCGCCTTCGTGAACGGCACGGCGGGAGCGGCGGGGACCGGGACGGGGACCGGGACGGGGACCGGGACGGGGACCGGGACGGGGACCGGGACGGGGACCGGGACCGGGACGGTGACGGGGACCGGGACGGGGACGGTGACGGGGACCGGGACGGGGACCGGGACGGGGACCGGGACCGGGACGGGGACCGGGACGGGGACCGGGACGGGGACCGGGACCGGGACGGTGACGGGGACCGGGACGGGGACCGGGACGGGGACCGGGACGGGGACCGGGACGGGGACCGGGACGGGGACCGGGACCGGGACGGGGACCGGGACGGGGACCGGGACGGGGACCGGGACCGGGACGGTGACGGGGACCGGGACGGGGACCGGGACGGCGACCGGGACGGGGACCGGGATGGGGACCGGGACGGGGACGGGGACGGCGTCAACGTTGCCGGCGACGTTCGGCCCCGGCCGCCACGCCGGAGTTCGCCCGCCGGGCGAGTCGCCGGCGGGAGGCGGTGCCTTGGGCCACCTGGACGTGAGGAGGAGCGGCGGCGGCGGAGGAGGTGGAGGAGGTGGAGGAGGTGGTGGAGGAGGTAGTGGAGGAGGAGGAGGAGGAGGAGGTGGAGGAGGTGGAGGAGGTAGTGGAGGAGGAGGAGGAGGAGGAGGAGGAGGAGGAGGAGGAGGAGGAGGAGGAGATCCGGTAGACACGGTGGGGGCAGACCCAATGGGTGGTGCAGGTGGTGGAGGTGTTGGGGGTGTTGCAGTGGGACTCACGAGAGGTTTTCCCGCGGCCCGTCGGCCCCTCCCGTGTGGCTGCCCACCGCCACCACCAGCGGCGTCAGCGGCGGTGAGCCCCGTGTCACCCAACATGGAGGTTCGCCCGGCCTTCCACGACCTCCTCCACCTGCTGCGCCACCGCAGAGGGGACACGGAGGCGGTGGAGGCGGTGGAGGAGGAGGTGGAGGCGGTGGAGGCGGTGGAGGAGGAGGCGGTGGAGGCGGTGGAGTGCGGCACCGTGAGCATCGTCGCTGCTGGTGGAGGTGGTGGAGGAGGAGGAGGAGGAGGAGGATTTGGAGGAGGAGGATTTGGAGGAGGATTTGGAGGAGGATTTGGAGGATTTGGAGGAGGAGGATTTGGAGGAGGAGGAGGAGGATTTGGAGGATTTGGAGGCTGCGACGAGTGGCGGCCGCCGCTGGCCGTGCGAGATATCTTCACGACGCAGCTGCGGGAAGACGACAACGACGGTGACGACTTCTACTGGCCGGAGATCCCTCCGGTGGCGGCGGAGCCACCGGTGGCGGCGGAGTTCCAACTCTCGAGGCTCCGCAAGCCTCCCCCATCCTACCACAATCACCACCACCACCACCACAACAACCACAACAACGACAACCACCACAACAACGACCACCACCACCACCACGACGACTTCTGCCACAAAGATCGCGGCCAGGGAGATCACGAGGACCTCCTCCTGCAGCAGCAGCAGCAGCAGCAGCTCCACCAACAGCAGCTCCTCCTCCTCCACCAACAACAACTACAACATCAACAACTACAACAACAACAACAACACCACCAACAACAACACCAACAACAACAACATCAACACCAACAACACCAACAACAACATCAACAACAACACCAACACCAACAACACCAACACCACCAACAACAACAACATCAACAACAACAACAACATCAACAACAACATCATCAACAACATCAACAACAACATCATCAACAACATCAACAACAACAACACCAACAACACCACCAACACCAACAACAACAACACCACCAACAACAACAACACCACCATCACCGCCACCACCACCACCACCACCGCCAGTGGTGGCGTGAGGGAGCCACCGCTGGGTTCCTGCCGAGCGCCATGGACCACAGCGGACGTCTCATCGACGAGGGGGCGACCGTGGCGGCGGCCATGACGGCAGCCATGACAGCCACGGCGGCGGCCATGACGGCGATGGAGGCCGAGGAGGAGGAGGAGGATGAGGAGGAGGAGGAGGGGGAGGGAGGCCATGAGGAGGAGGGCTTGCTGTGCCGCTGGGCAGACTGCCTGGTGAGTGGGTGAGTGGGTGGGTGAGTGGGTGAGTGGGTGGGTGAGTGGGTGAGTGAGTGGGTGAGTGAGTGGGTGGGTGGGTGAGTGGGTGGGTGAGTGAGTGGGTGAGTGAGTGGGTGAGTGGGTGGGTGAGTGGGTGGGTGGGTGGGTGAGTGGGTGGGTGAGTGGGTGAGTGAGTGGGTGGGTGAGTGAATGGTGAGTGAGTGAGTGGGTGAGTGAGTGAGTGGGTGAGTGGAGAGTGAGTGAGTGGGTGGGTGGGTGGGTGAGTGGGTGGGTGGGTGGGTGAGTGAGTGAGTGGGTGAGTGAGTGAGTGGGTGGGTGGGTGAGTGGGTGAGTGGGTGGGTGAGTGAGTGGGTGAGTGGGTGGGTGGGTGAGTGGGTGGGTGAGTGGGTGAGTGGGTGGGTGGGTGGGTGAGTGAGTGGGTGAGTGGGTGAGTGAGTGGGTGGGTGAGTGAATGGTGAGTGAGTGAGTGGGTGAGTGAGTGAGTGGGTGAGTGTAGAGTGAGTGAGTGGGTGGGTGGGTGAGTGAGTGGGTGGGTGAGTGGGTGAGTGGAGAGTGAGTGAGTGGGTGGGTGAGTGAAGGGGGTGTAGGAGCGTGGCGGTGAGGTGTGGGAAGCTGTAAGCCCCAGGCTACTTTGGGCTCGCCTTCCCATCAACCGGAGGCGAGGGTTGGTGGTCGTGGTTACTTATGCCCCCACCGAAGATGAACATCCGTGGAGGGATGCAGGCAAAGCCGATGAGTCAGATGCCTTCTATGACCTCCTGTCACAGGTGCTGGCTAAAGTGGCACCTCGGGATAGAGTCATCATGTTGGGTGACTTCAATGCCCGAGTTGGTCATGATGCTGGCACCTGGTCTGGAGTGATTGGAGGGCATGGGCCAGATCAGCTCAATAACAACGGTAGGAGGCTGCTAGATTTTTGTGCAGCCCATGGGCTTGTAATTACCAACACGCTGTTCCGGCATCGGCGCATCCACACAACATCATGGATGCATGCCGGGTCCAAGCAAGAACATCTGCTGGACTACGTAGTAACGGACCAGCGGATGCGAGCCCATGTCCTTGACACCAGGACCTACCGTGGAGCTGATCTGCCCTCTGACCATCGACTAGTCATCTGTAAGATGCGCCTGCCATTCTTCCACTCCGGTGGTGGGTGTACACCCAGGACCCCATTCCAACCTAAAGTGGCCTGGTTTCAGTTATCTGATGAAAGTTGCAAGCGAGAATTTCATCATCGCTTGCGGCAGGGATTGGCATCGTCCCCCACTCCTCCTGATGTCGAGGGTAAATGGGCGAGGTTTAGGACTGCGACTCATGCAGCTGCAATGGCTGCTTTGGGTACGCGGTCCAGACCTCCTCAGAGACCCTGGTTGACAGGTGTTCAGGATGGTTGAGAAAAAGCGACAGGCCCACTGTCATCGGCTACAGAATCCCACGTCAGAGAATGAGGAGGCTTACCGCAGCCTTCGCTCGGAGGTTCGGAGAGCTGTGAGGCGCTGCAAGGATGGGTGGTGGTCGCGGGTTGCTGAGGAGATGGAGTCTGCCTCAGTGGCCCGCAATCACAAATCTCTATTGAACTCCATCAAAAAAGTAACCTGCAGCGCCACACCTATTACCATCATTAGGGGAAAAAACGGTGATCCAATCTCCCACCCCCAGGAACAGGTTTGCAGATTTGCTGAGCATTTCTGTGAGGTCCTGGCGGAGGGAAAATCCCTCAGCCAGGAAAACATCGTGGCACAAAGTGAGGATGACCCTGCTGAGGCTGCGGTGCCTCAAATATTGGAAGACATCACCCCCTGTGAGTGGCTGGCTGAGGTGCCATCTGTTGAGGAAGTACTGAAGGCGATCCGGAGTCTGAGACCAGGAAAGGCAGCGGGCAGAGATGATCTCCCAAGCGAAATGCTGAGGGAGGGTGGCGTTTGTGCACAGACTGCCCTATATGACATCATAACAACGGTCTGGACCACTGGACGGGTTCCGCAGGATTGGAAGGATGCCCTGGTGGTCCCCCTTTTTAAGAAGGGGGATCGCACAGACTGTAACAACTACAGGGGCATCTCACTCCTCAGTGTGCCGGGAAAGGTCCTGGCAAGGATTATTCAACATCGCCTTGCCAGGCACGCTGAGGAGAGGCTTGCGGAGCCCCAATGCGGTTTCAGGAAAGGGCGGTCCTGCACAGATGCCATATTTCACGTCCGTCTGCTACAGCAGAGGTGTAGGGAATTCCAGCAAGACCTACATCTCTGCTTTATTGACCTGGTCAAGGCCTATGAACCATCAGTAGGCCTGGGCTCTGGGTTGTTCTTCATGCTTTTGGAGTACCTGACCCTCTGCTCACGATCATTAAGAACCTTCATGATGGTGAGCGGGCCCGGGTAAAACTACGTGGCCGGGAGTCAGAGCCATTCCCTGTACACCTTGGGGTGCGACAGGGATGTCCTCTGGCTCCCACATTATTTAACATCTATTTTGACCATGTAGTTCGTGAAGCCTTCAATAGCTGTACAGGGGGAATCTCCATTTGGTACATATATAATGGGAGGCTGATCGATGTCCGGGTGTGGTGAAGGGATGGCTCCCTATTGGTCAACCATGTTATGTATGCCGATGATTTGGTAATAGCCGCTCATTCAGAGGAGGAGTTGGAGACGCTGCTGCTGAGACTGGAGCGTGCCACTAAGAGGTGGAGGCCTTACCATCAGCCCCACCAAAACTAAACACCTGCCTGGGTATTTTGTACCATCGGACACTCCACCCCCGCAACTCCCAATCGGTGATGGGGGAGTTGTGGAGAGAGTGGAGAGTTTCCCATACCTGGGCAGTGTGCTTATGACCGGCTCCAGTTTAACAGCAGAGGTCTCACTCCCAATCAGTCGAGCGGCAATATCTTTTCATCGGTTGCGTAACGCTGTGTGGAAGCTACCTGGTCTGTCGCACCGCACTAAGCTTCAGGTCTTCTCGGCCACGATCATTCCCTCCCTTCTCTACGCTTGCGAAACGTGGACCCCCCTAATGGAACATCTTCACCGGTTATAAACATTTAGGTTGGCCTGCCTACGATCCATCCTGGGTTTAACCAGGATGGATTGTGTGAGGAGCTCACAAATCCTTGAAAGATCTGGGCACGGTCCCATCGGTGAGCTCCTCTGGCGGGCAAGGCTGAGTTGGCTGGGTCATGTAGCCCGCATGCCCAGCCACCGCATGCCGAAACAGCTTTT